>NC_084736.1:32418960-32446460 GCF_033978785.1 Entelurus aequoreus | reverse complement strand
AAATAAAAAAAATAAATAAAAAAATAAAAAAATAAAAATTGATTTTTAAAAAAGAGAATCGATTCTGAATCGCACAATGTGAGAATCGCGATTCGAATTCGAATCGATTTTTTCCCACACCCCTAATATATATATATATATACACATAGATACACACACACACACACACACACACACACACATGCATACAAACACACTTATTGGATTCACTTTTCTGGTTCATTGTTGTGATATGTAGTTCAAGTGTACACACACCAGGTATGGTAGTACAGCGGACTGATACTGACCCACAGGTGAAATCCAGGAGTCACCGAGTGCCACACCAGCAAAGTTGCACCTGAGATCTCCTCGAGTGACAGCCTACGAGCAAAAATGTACAACAACATTTCATCACAATAACAAAGTTGCCTGACGACAAGGAGCTAAGAGTCAAACATGACTCAGGAGTAAAATATAATATTCATACTTAGTGGGAAGTATGGATGTTCCCATCAGGGTTTATGCTGCAGACACCGATACTGATCATCCATCCACCGATATCATTACATGTATCAACTGTAAATGTGTTTATGCTGAGTGCTACTGACACTGGAACAATATCAACACAATGTTTCAACTAGTCCCCTAACTACTTCTAAACTAGTTCCAGATATCTAAAAGAGTTCCCCAACTACTACTAAAATAGTTACCTAATATTTAAACTAGTTAATTATCTACTAATAAACTAGTTGTATAACATTTAAACCAGTTCCCTAATATTTAAACTATTTCCGTATCTACTACTAAATTAGTTCTGTAATATTGAAACTAGTTGCCTATCTACCACTAAACTAGTTATTTAATATTTAAACTTGTTCCCTGTCTACTATTAAACTAGTTCCCCAGTATTTAAACTACTTCCTATCAACTACTAAACTAGTTCCCTAAAATTCAAACTATCCTTATTCGACTATGACAATCCTGGAGATTAACACCAGGTTTTTTAATGAACTGTTGAGGGCACAGATTCAGCTTGTTGGCTTTCAAACAGTCCTCGGTCATACTTCTACTCCAAACAACACTTTCGCTTTAGACTCTTAGGCCTTTTCCTGAACTATGGCAGAGTGGCAAGATGTAGCAAAAACTGACTATGTGATTGGGATGGTAGAGAAAGATCAATAATAATAATAAATGTACATCTGTTGATGTGGACATTTAGACTGTTAGAAGAGAACGAAGTCAACAAAGAAGACTGACTTACTTTTGTGACTTCAAGGGAGATGGCGGCTGCCATTTTTCCTCCATAGGATTCAGAAAATATGAAGAAGGGTATTTTCTTGTGGAAACAAAATCATTACCGTTATTGTTAACATCATGTAAACATGGTGTACAGTCCACGTCATGTAAACATGGTGTACAGTGCACATCGTGTAAACATGGTGTACAGTGCACCTCGTGTAAACATGGTGTACAGTGCACCTCGTGTAAACATTGTGTACAGTGCACATCATGTAAACACTGTGTACAGTGCACATCATGTAAACACTGTGTACAGTGCACATCATGTAAACACCGTGTACAGTGCACATCATGTAAACGCACATCATGTAAACATTGTGTACAGTGCACCTCGTGTAAACATTGTGTACAGTGCACATCATGTAAACATTGTGTACAGTGCACATCATGTAAACATCGTGTACAGTGCACATCATGTAAGTGCACTTATTCCAAAATGGAATTAATTAATTTTTGTCCTCAAAATTCTACACATAATATTTCACAATGACAACGTGAAATTTTTATTTAGAGCAGGGGTGTCAAACTCAAATACAGAGTGGGCCAAAATTTAAAACTGAACAAAGCCGCGGGCCAAGGTTGAACAAATTAACCTTTTAATAGGGACCCAAACAAGTTTTGCATTGAATATTGAACAAGCAAGGCTTATATAACTTTAGAGTGACATGCAAAATCGAGTTTCAAATAATAATAATAATAATTCAAAAATATCAATGGCATATCAAATAAAATTTAAATAAAAATTGAATGCCTCTTTTCTATTTGCAGCCTTCTGAGGTTAATATCAAAATAAACTCTTTCCACAGGCTAATAATACATTTGAAAAAAAAAACAACAATAATGAATGAATCAAACATTCAAGCCTTGAAGTAGCAAGAGAAAGTGCATGAATAGAATGTAAATTATTGCTCAGTTTGCTACACTGATTTGCTTTAACACTGAATATGGAACAAGCAACGCTTATATAACTTAACTCTCAACTTTCAAAAAACAAACGAAAAAACATCAATGGTATATTAAATAAAATTTAAATAAAAAATTGAATGGCTCTTTTCTATTTGCAGCCTTCTGAGGTAAATATCAACATTAACTTTTTCCACAGGCTAATAAATTTGATAATAAAATAACAATGAATAAATCAACCATTCAGGCCTTTTTACTGCTCAGTTTGCAACACACTGATCTATTCTGATGTGCCCAAGCCAGACACCTGGCATCTTTTCTGGGATGCTAGTTCATTAATGTCGGGGCTCAGGTGGGTGGGGTTTGGTGGTAGCGGGGGGTGTATATTGTAGCGTCCCGGAAGAGTTAGTGCTGCAAAAAGTTCTGGGTATTTGTTCTGTTGTGTTTATGTTGTGTTACGGTGCGGATGTTCTCCCGAAATGTGTTTGTCATTCTTGTTTGGTGTGGTTTCACAGTGTGGCGCATATTTGTAACAGTGTTAAAGTTGTTTATGCGGCCACCCTCAGTGTGACCTGTATGGCTGTTGATAAAGTATGCGTTGCAGCCGCATATATCATGTGACAGGGGCCGGCACGCTGTTTGTATGGAGGAAAAGCAGACGTGACGACAGGTTGTAGAGGACGCTAAAGGCAGTGCTTTTAAGGCACGCCCCCAATATTGTTGTCCTGGTGGAAATCGGGAGAAATTCGGGAGAATGGTTGCCCCGGGAGACCATCGAGAGGGGCACTGAAAATCGGGAGGGTTGGCAAGTATGAGTATTAGCGGTGAATGCGGTGTTACAGCGGAGTCCACTTGTGGTAAATTCAGTTGGTTGGAGATGATTTGGAAAAGTACACACCTGTCTATATTTGGCAGAGCACAAACCAAGCATGATGTCCAAATAATTCCAATTGAGCTCACAAATAATTATAGGGTATTGTGTGTAGAATTTTGAGGACACAAATGAATGTATTTCATTTTGGAATAAGGCTGTAACATAACATGTGGAAAAAGTGAAGCGGATGTACTGTATGCCAAACTCTGTAAAGCATGTTAGAAACTAAAAGGTTACCAATTTTAACTTGAAATATGCTTTTTGAGCAATTTTAGTCCACCCAAACACCAAGTTTCCTCACCTGAAAGTCCTCCATCTTTGAGAAGAAGTGTTTGAGGAGCACCAGCATGTCTGAAGCCACCATGTCAATGTCTGTGGCGTAACAATCCGGCCTTTCTGCGTAACTAAAACCAGTTCCGACTGGATTGTCCACAAACAACACGCTGGCTGCCTTCACCTGCAACAACCAACACAAAATGTCATTTTTCTTCTATTCACAAGAACTAAGTTAATATTAGCTTGGGACGATACACTCAGATCACATGACCATCATCGATACAGACCTCTAGAGCATTGGTCCCCAACCACCAGGCCGTGGCCCGGTACCGATCCGTGGATCGATTGGTACCGGGCCGCACAAGAAATAAAAATAAAAATTAAAAAAAATAAAATATGTTTTTATTTTTTATTAAATCAACATAAAAAACACAAGATACACTTGCAATTAGTGCACCAACCCAAAAAACTTCCCTCCCCCATTTACACTCATTCGCACAAAAGGGTTGTTTCTTTCTGTTATTAATATTTCTGGTTCCTACATTATATATCAATATAGATCAATACAGTCTGCAGGGATACAGTCCTTAAGCACACATGATCTAAAACACGTATGCTGAGGTACTACTGTATTGTTTTTTTTTACTATCTTTAGTATGACTGTATTGTTTTGTTTTTCTTACTATCTTTGGTACGACTGTTCAGGTTTTGTTTTTTTACTATCTTTGGTACTACTGTATTTTATTTTTAACTATCTTTGGTACTACTGTATTGTTTTTTTTTTTTACTATCTTTGGTACTACTGTATTGTTTTTGTTTTTTTACTATTTTTGGTACTACTGTATTTTTTTTTACTATCTTTGGTATTACTGTATTGTTTTGCTTTTTTAACTATCTTTGGCACTAATGTATTGTTTAAAAAAAAAAATCTTTGGTACTACTGTATTGTTTTGTTTTACTATCTTTAGTATTAATGTATTGGTTTTTTTAAATATCTCGGTACAACTGTATTGTTTTTTTTTACTATCTTTTGGTACTACAGTATTGTTTTTTTACTATCTTTGGTACTACTGTATTGTTTTGTTTTTTACTGTCTTTATTACTACCGTATTTTTTTTTACTATCTTTGGTACTACTAGAAAGGTTTTTTTTGTATTATCTTTGGTACGACTATAGTTTTGTTTTTTTTACCGTCTTTGGTACTACGGTATTGTTTTTTTTAACTTATCTTTTGGTACTACTGTATTGTTGTTGTTTTTACTGTCTTTAGTACTACTGTATTTTTTTTTACTATCTTTGGTATTACTGTATTGTTTTTTTTACTTATCTTTTGGTACTACTGTATTGTTGTTGTTTTTTACTGTCTTTAGTACTACTGTAATTTTTTTTTTTACTATCTTTGGTATTACTGTATTGTTGTTTTTTTTTTTTTATCTTTGGTACGACTATTGTTTTTTTTTTTTACCATCTTTGGTACTACTGTTGTTTTTTTCTATTTTTGGTACTACTGTATTGTTTTTTTACTACTATCTTTGGCACTACTGCAGTGTTTCCCACACATTCATTTATTTGTGGCGGCCCGCCACGAAAGAATTACGTCCGCCACAAATTTAAAAAAAATAAATAATTTTTTTGTTGTTTTTTTTGTTGTCCTGTCCAGCTTTTCAGGCAAATCATGTAGTTGATGTAGATGCCCATATAGGCTGTTCAGATTTACTTTACAAAAGAGAAGTGTAGGATACTTCTCTTGTTGCCTTATTTGTATTTGACCACTACTGTTTTCTGTTTTTTGTTACTGACTGTGGCAGGACACCTCTGCCTCTGTTTCACTTTATGTTGCTGGTAAATAATATGGTTGTAGTAGTAGGCTAAAGTTAAATTATTTAGTATGCACTAATTAAAGGGGCAGAGCTTTAAGAGACATTTTAGCTTTTATAAGATATATTTTTTGTAAGAACCTCAATTAATAAATATATTTCAGTGAATAACTTATTGTTCAAATCTGTATATAAATATGTACATAAAGTGTTGTAATTATATTGTAAAATGGATGGATGGATAGATGGATGGATGGATGGACGTTTAAAACAAAACTGTTATTATTAATTAGTAAGTATACATTTTTTTAGCCTTTTTAGAGAAAATCATATCATTGTAGTACATTATGCAAATTAATAGATGATGTCATGGTGACCACGCCCATAGCCACGCCCCCATCGCCACAGGTATCTTGGCAGTTTATGGGAAACACTGTACTGTAATGTTTTTTACTATCTTTGGTACTACTGTATTGTATTTTTTCCATCTTTAGTACTACTGTATTTTTTTTTTACTATCTTTGGTACTACTGTATGGTTTTTTTTTTAAATTATCTTTGGTACTACTGTTTTTTGTTTTTTAACTATCTTTGGTATTACTGTATGTTGTTTTTTTTAACTATATTTGGCACTAATATATTGTTTAAAAAAAAGATATATAAAATATATATATAAATGTCATCCACCTCAACAAAAATGATCCTACATTTTTGTTCAGTACAGTAGCATCGCTAACCCAACAAGGGACTCCTCCCAGTAGCTCCACCCACTCGGCAGATGACTTTATGAATTTCTTTAATAAGAAAATTGAAGTCATTAGAAAGGAGATTAAAGACAATGCATCCCAGCTACAACTGGGTTCTATTAACACAAATACGACTGTATATACGACGGATACCGCCCTCCAAAATAGTTTCTCTCTCTTCGATGAAATAACATTAGAGGAATTGTTAAGATGTGTAAATGGGACAAAACAAACAACATGTTTACTTGACCCATTTCCTGGGAAACTTATCAAGGAGCTTTTTGTATTATTAGGTCCATCAGTGCTAAACATTATAAACTTATAACTTTCCTCTGGCACTGTTCCCCTAGCATTCAAAAAAGCGGTTATTCATCCTCTACTCAAAAGACCTAACCTCGATCCTGACCTCATGGTAAACTACCGGCCGGTGTCCCACCTTCCGGTTATCTCGAAAATCCTCGAAAAAATTGTTGCACAGCAGCTAAATGAACACTTAGCGTCTAACAATCTCTGTGAACCTTTTCAATCCGGTTTCAGGGCAGATCGCTCTACGGAGACAGCCCTCGCAAAAATGACAAATAATCATAATACCTGGGATTTATATAGCGCTTTTCTAAGTACCCAAAGTCGCTTTACATGTTTTTCTGAACCCATCAATCATTCACACCTGATGGTGGTAAGCTACTTTCGTAGCCACAGCTGCCCTGGGGTAGACTGACGTATTGCTAACGATGGATTCTGATGCGTCATCTATGTTGCTGCTTCTTGATCTTAGCGCTGCTTTCGATACTGTTGATCATAATATTTTATTAGAGCGTATCAAAACATGTATTGGTATGTCAGACTTAGCCTTGTCATGGTTTAACTCTTATCTTACTGACAGAATGCAGTGTGTCTCCCATAACAATGTGACCTCGGACTATGTCAAGGTAACGTGCGGAGTCCCCCAGGGTTCGGTTCTTGGCCCTGCACTCTTTAGTATTTACATGCTGCCACTAGGTGACATCATACGCAAATACGGTGTTAGCTTTCACTGTTATGCTGATGACACCCAACTCTACATGCCCCTAAAGCTGACCAACACGCCGGATTGTAGTCAGCTGGAGGCGTGTCTTAATGAAATTAAACAATGGATGTCCACTAACTTTTTGCAACTCAACGCTAAGAAAACGGAAATGCTGATTATCGGTCCTGCTCAACACCGACATCTATTTAATAATACCACTTTAACATTTGACAACCAAACAATTACACAAGCCGACTCGGTAAAGAATCTGGGTATTATTTTCGACCCAACTCTCTCGTTTGAGTCACACATTAAGAATGTTACTAAAATCTCCGTAATATCGCTAAAATTCGTTCCATTTTGTCCACTAGCGACGCTGAGATCATTATTCATGCGTTCGTTACGTCTCGTCTCGATTACTGTAACATATTATTTTCGGGTCTCCCTATGTCTAGCATTAAAAGATTACAGTTGGTACAAAATGCGGCTGATAGACTTTTGACAAGAACAAGAAAGTTTGATCATATTACGCCTATACTGGCTCACCTGCACTGGCTTCCTGTGCACTTAAGATGCGACTTTAAGGTTTTACTACTTACGTATAAAATACTACACGGTCTAGCTCCATCCTATCTTGCTGATTGTATTGTACCATATGTCCCGGCAAGAAATCTGCGTTCAAAGAACTCCGGCTTATTAGTGATTCCCAGAGCCCAAAAAAAGTCTGCGGGCTATAGAGCGTTTTCTGTTCGGGCTCCAGTACTATGGAATGCCCTCCCGGTAAAAGTTAGAGATGCTACCTCAGTAGAAGCATTTAAGTCCCATCTTAAAACTCATTTGTATACTCTAGCCTTTAAATAGACCCCCCCTTTTTTAGACCAGTTGATCTGCCGTTTTCTTTTCTCCTTTGCCCCCTCGCCGGGTTATTCCGGTTCCGGTGACCATGGATGAGGTGCTGGCTGTCCAAAGTTGGGACGCGGGGTGGACCGCCGGCCTGTGCATCGGTTGGGGACGTCTCTGCGCTACTGACCTGTCTCCGCTCGAGATGGTCTCCTGCTGGCCCCACTATGGACTGGACTCTCACTGTTATGTTGATCCACAAGGGACTGTACTTAGAGGGGGGGTTACCCACATATGTGGTCCCCTCCAAGGTTTCTCATAGTCATTCACATCGACGTCCCTTGTGTGGGCTCTGTGCCGAGGATGTCGTTGTGGCTTGTGCAGCCCTTTGAGACTTTTGTGATTTAGGGCTATATAAATAAACATTGATTGATAGATTGATTTATATCTTTGGTACCACTGTGTTGTTTTTTTTACTATCTTTAGTACTACTGTATTGTTTTTTTTTAACTATCTTGGTACTACTGCATTGTTTTTTACTATCTTTTGGTACTACAGTATTGTTTTTTTTACTATCTTTGGTACTACTGTATTGTTTTTTTTACTACTATCTTTGGTACTACTGTATTGTTTTTTTTTACTACTATCTTTGACACTACTGTATTGTTTTTTTTAACTACTACCTTTGGTAATACTGTCTTGTTTTTTTACTACTATCTTTGACACTACTGTATTGTTTTTTACTATATTTGGTACTGCTGTATTGTTTTTTTCTACCTTTGGTACTACTGTATTGTATTTTTTACTATCTTTGGTACTACTGTATTGTTTTTTTTTACTATCTTTGGTACTACTGTATTGTTTTTTTTAATCTTTGGTATGACTATTGTTTTGTTTTTTTACCATCTTTGGTACTACTGTATTGTTGTTTTTTTCTATTTTTGGTACTACTGTATTGTTTTTTTACTACTATCTTTGGCTCTACTGTAATCTTTTTTACTATCTTTGCTACTACTGTATTGTATTTTTTCTATCTTTGGTACTACTGTATTGTTTTTTTTTTTACTATCTTTGGTACTACTGTATTGGGTTTTTTTTACTATCTTTGGTACTACTGTATTGTTTTTTTTAAATTATCTTTGGTACTACTGTTTTTTTTTTTTTTTTTACAATCTTTGGTACTACTGTATTGTTTTTTTTACTACTATCTTTGGTACTACTCTATTGTTTTTTTTACTACTATCTTTGACACTACTGTATTGTTTTTTTAACTACTATATTTGGTACTACTGTATTGTTTTTTTTACTACTATCTTTGACACTACTGTATTGTTTTTTTTAACTACTATCTTTGGTAATACTGTCTTGTTTTTTTTACTACTATCTTTGACACTACTGTATTGTTTTTTACAATATTTGGTACTGCTGTATTGTTTTTTTTCTACCTTTGGTACTACTGTATTGTATTTTTTACTATCTTTGGTACTACTGTAATGTTTTTTTTACTATCTTTGCTACTACTGTATTGTTTTTTTTTATCTTTGGTATGACTATTGTTTTGTTTTTTTACCATCTTTGGTACTACTGTATTGTTGTTTTTTTCTATTTTTGGTACTACTGTATTGTTTTTTTTACTACTATCTTTGGCACTATTGTAATGTTTTTTACTATCTTTGGTACTACTGTATTGTATTTTTTCTATCTTTGGTACTACTGTATTGTTTTTTTTTAACTATATTTGGTACTACTGTATTGTTTTTTTTACTACTATCTTTGGTACTACTCTATTGTTTTTTTACTACTATCTTTGGTACTACTCTATTGTTTTTTTTAACTACTATCTTTGGTAACACTGTCTTGTTTTTTTTACTACTATCTTTGACACTACTGTATTGTTTTTTACTATATTTGGTACTACTGTATTGGTTTTTTTCTACCTTTGGTACTACTGTATTGTTTTTTTTACTATCTTTGGTATTACTGTATTGTTTTTTTAAATCTTTGGTATGACTATTGTTTTGTTTTTTTTACCATCTTTGGTACTACTGTATTGCTGTTTTTTTCTATCTTTGGTACTACTGTATTGTTTTTTTAAAATTATCTTTGGTACTACTGTTTGTTTGTTTTTTACCATCTTTGGTACTACTGTATTGTTTTTTTTACTACTATCTTTGGTACTACTCTATTGTTTTTTTACTACTATCTTTGGTACTACTGTATTGTTTTTTTTAACTACTATCTTTGGTAATACTGTCTTGTTTTTTTTACTACTATCTTTGGCACTACTGTAATGTTTTTTTACTATCTTTGGTACTACTGTATTGTGTTTTTTCTATCTTTGGCACTACTGTATTGTTTTTTTTTTACTATCTTTGGTACTACTGTATTGTTTTTTTTTTACTATCTTTGGTACTACTGTATTGTTTTTTTTAAATTATCTTTGGTACTACTGTTTTTTTTTTTTTTACTATCTTTGATACTACTGTATTGTTTTTTTTACTACTATCTTTGGTACTACTGTATTGTTTTTTTTAACTACTATCTTTGGTAATACTGTCTTGTTTTTTTTACTACTATCTTTGACACTACTGTATTGTTTTTTTTACTATATTTGGTACTACTGTATTGTTTTTTTTCTACCTTTGGTACTACTGTATTGTATTTTTTACTATCTTTGGTACTACTGTATTGGTTTTTTTACTATCTTTGGTACTACTGTATTTTTTTTTTACTATCTTTGGTATTACTGTATTGTTTTTTTAAATCTTTGGTATGACTATTGTTTTGTTTTTTTTACCATCTTTGGTACTACTGTATTGTTGTTTTTTTCTATTTTTGGTACTACTGTATTGTTTTTTTTACTACTATCTTTGGCACTACTGTAATGTTTTTTACTATCTTTGTTACTACTGTATTGTATTTTTTCTATCTTTGGTACTACTGTATTGTTTTTTTTTACTATCTTTGGTACTACTGTATTGTTTTTTTTTTACTATCTTTGGTACTACTGTATTTTTTTTAAAATGATCTTTGGTACTACTGTATTGTTTTTTTTAAATTATCTTTGGTACTACTGTATTTTTTTTTTAAATTATCTTTGGTACTACTGTTTTTTTTGTATTACTATCTTTGGTACTACTGTATTGTTTTTTTTAATATCTTTTTTGTTTTTACTATTTTTGGTACTACTGTATTTTTTTAAACTATCTTTGGTATTACTGTATTGTTGTTGTTTTTTTAACTATCTTTGGCACTAAAATATTGTTTTAAAAATATATATATATATATCTTTAGTACTACTGTATTGTTTTTTTTAACTATCTTGGTACTACTGCATTGTTTTTTTTACTATCTTTTGGTACAACAGTATTGTTTTTTTTACTACTATCTTTGGTACTACTGTATTGTTTTTTTTAACTACTATCTTTGGTAATACTGTCTTGTTTTTGTACTACTATCTTTGGCACTACTGTATTGTTTTTTACTATCTTTGGTACTACTGTATTGTTTTTTTTTCTACCTTTGGTACTACTGTATTGTCTTTTTTACTATCTTTGATACTATTGTATTCTTTTTTGTACTATCTTTGGTACTACTGTATTTTTTTTTCTATCTTTGGTACTTCTGTATTGTTTTTGTTTTTTTACAATCTTTTGATTGTTGTCAAATATCTTAAAAGATGAAGTTCAAACAACTTACCCAACTGCTCTTTCTTGGTTGTAAGTCGCTATCCAGAGGTCCGATCTCCCCAAAGTTCCCAAAACCACTTCCTGAACCTCCTGGTCCACCCTAAATACACATCAGAAATACTTTAATTACACTTATTTTATAGTCCACTTTAAATACTCATGTTTAGCCTCGTCCTTCAGTGATAACGCTACTTGATAATGATAATGACACTTACGATACGAAGAAATGTCGTTCATTTTCCACAAAGAAGGTGATGATTATTTACCGTGTCAGCAGGTTTCAAAGGATGGACCATATATACAGTAAGTCACCTAATTACAACTGCAAAGGTGTTTTACCTGCAGCCACATGACAAAAGGGACTTCCTGATACTTGACGGACTGACTGTCCGCATAGTAAAGCCACCAGAACATGTGCGCCCCATCACGTACTTCCACATAGTCCCACACTTCTTCTCCCACCAGTGGAGCCGTGGAGCCTGCAAACAATTCAATAATATTTGACGTCATGAGGTGGATTCACACCAATAATACTTTAAAAACTCTGCAATCAACAGGTTTTTAAGTGCACATATCATAGACACATTTTGTATATAAAAAACATTTATAAAGAGAAACTAGGGTTGTACAGTATACCGGGACTAGTACACTATCACGGTACCAATGAATCAAAAACGGTACTATGATCTGTTTGAAAAGTACCGGTTTACGAGCAGAGGAGCATGTTCGGCAGCGCACACACACGGAGTACTTACAAGCCGACACAATGTGTAGACAGAAAAGGGAGAATGGACGCATTTTAGCCTAAAAACTAAAGATAAAGGTGAAGTTATAACACTGAAACGCCCTCAGGAAGAGGTGCTTTAAGACATGGCTAGCTAGCTCGCAGCTAACGTCCATCCGCAGTCGGCAGTGTTTTAGCTACATCTAAATCACTAATCCTTGTCTCCATGGCGACAAATAAAGTAAGTTTCTTACAAGTATCATTGGAGGACGAGGAATAGCTAAACATGCTTCACTACACACCGTAGGAGGATACAATAGCTCACAGCTAACAACAAGCTAGCACACCTAAATGTAAACAAATGTCATGGGTGGATCTACACCTACACCAATATACCAAGTATATTGTCGATACTACAAAGATTACATCAACATTTTTTATCGTCACAACATTTTTTTCCTTTTTAAAAAATTCATATTATGTGTATAAAGTCAGGAAATACGTCCCTGGACACATGAGGACTTTGAATATGACCAATGTATGATCCTGTAACTACTTGGTATTGGATCCATACCTAAATTTGTCGTATCATCCAAAACTAATGTAAAGTATCAAACAACAGAAGAATAAGTGATTATTACATTTTAACAGAAGTGTAGATAGAACATGTTAAAAGAGAAAGTAAGCATATTAACAGTAAATGAACAAGTAGATTACTAATTCATATTCTACCACTTGTCCTTAATAATTTTGACAAAATAATAGAATGATAAATGACACAATATGTTACTGCATACGTCAGCAGACTAATTAGGAGCCTTTGTTTGTTTACTTACTACTAAAAGACAAGTTGTTTTGTATGTTCACTATTTTATTTAAGGACTCAATTGCAATGATAAACATATGTTTAATGTACCCTAACATTTTTTTGTTAAAATAAAACCAATAATGAAATTTTTTGTGGACCCCTTTATTTAGAAAAGTACCAAAAAGCATAGAAGGTACCAAAATACTGGTATCGGGACAACCCTAAGACAAACACGATAACTATTGTAAAAACAATAAAATTTAGTATTCATAAAATCGAAAACAATATAGAAAAATATAAAATATTTATAATAGAAATAAATATCAATTGACTTAATATTTAGTATTTTTATCATACAGATAAATGTGTTTTTTTTTAATGTAAAATAAAAAAGAATGTGACCCCAATGTGGTCCTAATGTGACCCTAATGTGGTCCCAATGCTATCCTAATGTGGCCCCAATGCTATCCCAATGTGGCCCCAATGTGCATGTGATGTCCCATAAGAAACATATGTTTAATGTACCATAAGATTTGTTGTTAAAATAAAGCCAATAATGCCATTTTTTAATCGAAATACATTTTGGTAACAGGTCAACCCTAAGAGAAACAGTATAAGTATTGTAAAAATAATTAAATGTAGTATTTATAAAATCGAAAACTATATAGAAAAAATATAAAATATTTATAATAGAAAGAGATATCAATATACTTAATAGATAGTATTCGTTTTATACAGATATATTCTTCTTAAATAAAATGAATGAGAACAATTTCATTTTACACAAAATAGAATAAACATGTTTTTTAGAACTTGTTATAAGTGACAAAGCGAATTTGTGTATGATCGAATAACATGTCCAATGAATAATTATGTTTACAATAAATGAGATATGATATAAAAACGACCCTGAAATTAGGTGCACACTGACAGTATGTCCGAGCTCACCTGTGACGTTAATAAGTGACACGTTTGAAGCGAACAACGGCACAGTCGAGAAGTTATTGTCGTTTTTAGGCACATTTGCTACAACTATTTTTGCCACGCCGAGACAAAACAAGAGAACAACGTTGTATTACTAAACACCTCATTTCAGAAGACTGTTTAGGACTAAAAGGTACAGCTGGTAAACATTTAATCTTACCTTTGCCGACGATGAGCACAAATAAGAGCGACACAAATGCGCGACATGGAAACATTTTGTGTTGACTAGTTTTTGTGATCACGTGACAGACTTAGAGTCAGCTGACATATTCTACTTCCTCTTCGTGTATTTCCGGTTCTCTGGAAATTTGTTACAAAGGAAGTGACGTTGGACAATATCGGAATATCGGATATTGGCAAAAAAGCCATTATCGGACATCTCTAAACCTAATCATATTGTTTCTTCAACTTAAAAATAGCTGACAGTTTTTCCCCTTTCTCTGGGATTATATTCCCAGTTTTTATCTCGGACGTCTGGTCACTTATAGCATATAAGAATATTCTATTACTGTTAAGCAAACTATGAATAATAAAACACGCCAAAACATGTGTCCTTTATCATAGCTACACGTATGACAAAAAACCACGTGAAAATCAGTGGTATTCAGTGAGGTAAGATGAATTAAATGCGCTGACAGTTCATTGCTCCTGCCAAATGAATTGCACTGAGTAGAGCGGATCACCACTCCAAGATGGCGGCCCCGAGTCTCGTCAGCGCCAGTAGGCAGTAGAGGTCGATGCTGCGTCTACTTATAAGATGTCTATGGGGACCGCATCGACCGCTAGGAGGAGCCGTGTTTGCTGACCCTTTATGTTTTTGTTTTTTGGTACAGCGCCACCTATGTGGTAAACTAATGGATGTGGATATGGAGCACAAGAGTACCATTTCTCTTTACAATGAGATAAAAGATTGTAGAAGAATATTCTAATTGAAAAATATATATAAGGACAGAACAATAAGATCATATGGACAGCCGTAACTGTCTACATTTTGCTTTGTTTTTACTCAATATGACAGTATAACTGTCACACTCAATATGACAGTTATTTAAACAACTATTAAAACCAAACATGCAAAATGGCTAAAAATGCCTGAAATTATCTATATTTGTGAATTTTACTCGAAATATATGCCTTTTTTAAGGCTTGCAAACACAAAAAAATTGTTTTTACTCAATATGACAATAATGTTCTTATGATCCTGTGATAATGCAAAAAAAGCAATACAAATGTATTCAAACATAATTCTTAAACCAAACATGCAAAATGTGTAATAATTACTGGAATAATGTATCTTTGTGAGTTTTACTAGAAAAATTATATTTTTTAAGGTTTGCAAAGACAAAACTTAGTTGTTGTTTTTCAATATGACAGTATAACTGTCATACTAAATACGAAAGTTATATAAACATAACTCCAAAACAAACATGCAATATGTCTTAAAATGCCTGTAATAATGTTTCTATGTGAGTGCTACTAGAATCAGGTGTTTTTGGAAGGTTTGCAAATACAAAAATGTGTTTTTACTCAATATGACAGTATAACTATGTCACACTCAATATGACAGCTATTTAAACATAACTCCTAAACCAAACATGCAAAATGGCTAAACATGCCTGAAATAATGTATCATTGTGAGTTTTACTCGAAACATATGTTTTTTTAAGGCTTACAAACACAATAATTTGTGTTTTTTTAATATGACAGTAATGTTCTTAGAATCCTGAGATAATGCGAAAAAAGCTATAAAAATGTATTCAAACATAACTCTTAAACCAAACATGCAAAATGTGTAATAATGCCTGGAATAATGTATCTTTCTGAGTTTTACTAGAAATTGTTTATTTTTTAAGGTTTGCAAGGACAAAACTGAGTTGTTTTTTTCAATATGACAGTATAACTGTCATACTAAATATGAAAGTTATATAAACATAACTCCAAAACATACATGCAATATGTCTAAAAATGCCTGTAATAATGTATCTGTGAGTTTTACTAGAATCAGGTGTTTTTGGAAGGTTTGCAAATACAAACATGTGTTTTTACTCAATATGACAGTATAACTGTCACACTAAATATGACAGCTATTTAAACATAACTCCTAAACCAAACATGCAAAATTGCTAAAAATGCCTGTAATAATGTATCTTTGTGAGTTTTACTCGAAACATATGCTTTTTTTTAAGGCTTAAAAAGACTAAAATTAGGTTTTTACTCAATATGACAGTAATTAATGTTCGTAGAATTCTGAGATAATGCGAAAAAAGCAATACAAATGTATTCAAACATAACTCTTAAACCAAACATGCAGAATGTGTAATAATGCCTGGAATAATGTTATGTACGTGAGGGGTTGATGGAGACGACACCACGAAGAAACTCAGGTTACCGGGTTTATTGTAACCTTTGATGAGTATGTGGGAGGTGTATGCTACTCTATGTGTTTGTTGCAGGACTATGTGTGATTTTAACCATGTGAATAATACCAGACAATGTTGTAAATGCGACATGTCCTCTTTTGCGGGGCTGTCCGGGCGGGGTTTCTTAAATGCATCAAATGTCCGGTATTTTGAGTCAGGGTTGTGTGTATTTTCAATGTACGTCCAGGGTTAAGAAGGGGTTAAAAACATAACAAATTGTGAAGATGTGCGCACGCAGCAGCATTCGTGAGGGACGGGCAGAGACAGAGAGGGCGAGAGAGCAAGGGAGTGGATTGATTGACATACTTGCCAACCCTCCCGATTTTCCCAGGTGACTCCCGAATTTCAGTGCCCCTCCCGAAAATCTCACGGGGCAACCTTTTTCCCGAATTTCTCCCGATTTCCATCCAGAAACTACCCAATCACATGATATTTACGGCTTTTCACACACAAAAGTGAATGCAATGCATACTTGATCAACAGCCATACAGGTCACTTAGGGTGGCCGTATAAACAACTTTAACACTGTTACAAATATGCGCCACACTGTGAACCCAGGTCCTCACCTGCTTCACTGTAGCTTGCTTTCTGATCAGCAGGGGCTTGTATGCAGGAATTAGCATCACAGATAGAAGGTCTAAGAAGCCGAGGTGGGGGCGGGGTGCAGCTTTGAACGCGTGCTTAATATTGCTGTCCACCATGTCCAGCGTGCTTCCACCCCTGATTGCAAAATTCACATATTGATGGAAATGGGGGAACACAGTTTTCATGTTAGCTTGATTAAAGTCCCCTGCCACGATGAAAACTCCCTCTGGATGTGTAGATTGCAGTTCATTGATAGAGCAGTACAAAGCATTCAAGACTTATATAAGACTTTTAAAGTAATTTTGATAGTAGGCTATTATAGGTAATATAGACACCTAAATTATGTGTTGCCTTCATTTAACACTTATATATGACTTTTAAAGTCATTTTGATAGTAGGCTATTATAGTTCATATAGACACATTATGTGTTGCCTTCATTATAACACTTATATAAGACTTTTAAAGTCATTTTGATAATAGGATATTATAGCTAAAATAGACACTTACATTATGTGTTGCCTTCATTATAATACTTATATAAGACTTTTAAAATAATTTTGAAAGTAAGCTATTATAGCTCACAACATGTGTTGCCTTCATACGGAGCCCCTAAAGGGACATGGGAATTTTTTTTTTTTAGACATGTATCTCGTGGCCACGAGAAAGTAACTTTTTATTTAAAAAAAAAATAATAATATTTTTTTTTTTTTTTACTAAAAGTTTCTCGTGGCCACGAGAAAGCATTGGATGCGTGCTGATGGTTTGGTGTGTGTTAAAATGGCAGTTTAGGAGTTAATATGGCTGTATTTCCAATGAGGACTTTCCGCCATGTGTGTTGTGGCAAAATGTGAATGCTTGATTAGTAGGTGTGAGACAAACACTTTATCTTCCTGGTTATTGTAACGCTACGTGTTTGACATTATTTAAGACTTTATCATGCCCGGGAAAGGACAGTTTTCCTCTTCTGTGGCTGTGGGGGGTGGGCGTGGCTTGCGGACCTGCAGCGAAGCGGAGTGTGTCCGTTAGTCCCATGTTGATGTGATCAAACTTATTTCTTGCTTGGAAGATACACACACAATTGTAACTGTTATTTCTTCCTGCAAATAATAAATATGTACAACGTGTTTGGATGTATTCATTTATGTAAAATTGTCATTAAATGTAATATTGCCTGACAAAAAGTGATTCGACGTACGTAATATTTTGATATTTACACATCGCATCATCAATTAGCCTTCTGAGCCAATGAGCAAACACATTGTACCATTAGAACACTGGAGTGATAGTTGCTGGAAATGGGCCTCTATACACCTATGTAGATATTGCACCAAAAACCAGACAGTTGCAGCTAGAATAGTCATTTCCAACATTAGCAATGTATAGAGTGTATTTCTTTAAAGTTAAGACTAGTTGAAAGTTATCTTCATTGAAAAGTACAGTGCTTTTCCTTCAAAAATAAGGACATTTCAATGTGACCCCAAACTTTTAAACGGTAGAGTATATATATACATGCTTATACATAATATGTATGTATATATATATATATATATATATATATATATATATATATATATATAGATACACACACATATATATATATATATATATATAGATACACATACATATATATATATATATATATATATATATATATAGATACACACACATATATATATATATATATATATAGATACACATACATATATATATATATATATATATATATATATATATATATATATATATATATATATATATATATATATATATATATATATATAGATACACATACATACATATATATATATATATATATATATATATATATATATATATACATATATATATATATACATATATATATATATATATATATATATATATATATATATATATATATATATATATATATATATATATTATATACACATATAAATTATATGGGTAGATATTTGCTCTAAAAAGGGTATTTCAACAAGTAAACAGTACAGTAGGTAGTTGATGTTGATAGATGTAATGCACATAAGGGTATCATAGTCAGATGCGCGTGTGTAAATATGCGATGTGTAAATATCAAAATATTACGTAGGTCGAATCACTTTTTGTCAGGCAATATTACATTTAATGACAATTTTACATAAATGAATACATCCAAACACGTTGTACATATTTATTATTTGCAGGAAGAAATAACAGTTACAATTGTGTGTGTATCTTCCAAGCAAGAAATAAGTTTGATCACATCAACATGGGACTAACGGACACACTCCGCTTCGCTGCAGGTCCGCAAGCCACGCCCACCCCCCACAGCCACAGAAGAGGAAAACTGTCCTTTCCCGGGCATGATAAAGTCTTAAATAATGTCAAACACGTAGCGTTACAATAACCAGGAAGATAACGTGTTTGTCTCACACCTACTAATCAAGCATTCACATTTTGCCACAACACACATGGGGGAAAGTCCTAATTGGAAATACAGCCATTTTAACTCCTAAACTGCCATTTTAACACACACCAAACCATCAGCACGCATCCAATGCTTTCTCGTGGCCACGAGAAAGTTTCTTGTGCGCACGAGAAAGTATCTCGTGGCCACGAGAAACTTTTTATTAAAAAAAAAAATAATAATAATAATAAAACAATTTTTTTTATAAAAAGTATCTCGTGGCCACGAGATACATGTCTAAAAAAAAAAAAATTCCCATGTCCCTTTAGGGGCTCCGTACCTTCATTATAACACTTTTATTTTTTTTTGCGGCTCCAGACAGATTTTTTTAGTATTTTTGGTCCAATATGGCTCTTTAAACATTTTGGGTTGCCGACCCCTGCCTTAGGTTTACGTCACGCTGGACCTCCACTGTTTACTACGAGGCCACAGATGACTTTAGTGCGTTGGTGACGTCATACAGTCCGCATCGAGGCTGTGTTGAAAAACTGCGCAGTCGCCCTGCGCATCCACCAGCTCGTAGGCAGCGCAGCCATTTCTGCGTGTGCCCCTCAACACGCACACTGAGGTGTTGTGTATTCATCACACGTCGAGGAATGGTCGCAAACTGAGTTTACTGAATCCGCCATCTCGAAACTTTCTTTGGATTTGTAGTGTGTCTACATGTGCGTGTCCGCGATGGAGGCCACTCGTCTGCACCGAGGCAGCTGCGAGCTTGCAACCGTAAAAAGCAGCCAAGAAGACGAGCTGGAAGACTCCTCATCACAGCTGCTAACAACAACTCTAAGTGAATACTCTCTTTTTATCCACAACACGCTTCTCACCCACTCTGCATGCACCGCACCAGATGATGCAATTTTTAGAAAATGTGATATGAGTATCCAATTAATGCAGATAAATAATCTGTTTTTATCACTGTGCAATTTTAAATGTATTGCCCTATGTTTGGAATTTTAACATCCTGCTGGGCAGAATGTGCATTTTTTTCATTGGCTGTATGAAAGTCACAAATTCTGCCGGGCAACAAGTTGTCCAGAAGATCGAATAAAAGCTAAAAAAAAAAAAAATATCTGGGCACATGATCATATTACCTGGGCACACGTTGCTAGGCAACAAGTCATAATGAGCTGTTCTCTCAAAAATGTGAATTCCAATGACGGGTGCTGTCGACAATTAAACATTTAAATTTGATTAATCACAGGTTACATTTTGATTAATCACAATTGGATATTATTCATTTTTAACAGTCTGGGGCGCATGTGTCAAACTCAAGGCAAGGGGGCCGTATCTGGCCCGCCACCTCATTTTATGTGGCCCGCAAAGGCTTGGAATTACCCTGCGTATCTATTTGTTTCTATACGTAGTCAACTTTCTACATGGTGAAATGATAAATGTGACAAGTAGATTGCAGTCACACATAAGAGATATTTGTAGACTGCAATATGATGGCAGTCACACATAAGAGATACGTGTAGACTGCATTATGACTCAAGTAAACAACACCCACATTTTATATGTCTATTTGTTTCTAAAGGTAGTCAACTTTCTATTTTGACAGGAAAAAATACATGTACCGTATTTTTCGGGCTATAAGTCGCTCCGGAGTGTAAGTCGCACCGGCGGAAAATGCAAAATAAAGAAGGAAAAAAACATATATAAGTCGCACTGGAGTGTAAGTCACATTTTTTGGGGAAATTTATTGGATAAAACCCAACACCAAGAATAGACATTTGAAAGGCAATTTAAAATAAATAAAGAATATTGAACAACAGGCTGAATAAGTGTACGTCATATGACGCATAAATAACCAACTGAGAATGTGCCTGGTATGTTAACGTAACATATTATGGTAAGAGTCATTCAAATAACTATAACATATAGAACATGCTATACGTTTACCAAACAATCTGTCACTCCTAATCGCTAAATCCGAGGAAATCTTATACGTCTAGTCTCTTACGTGAATGAGCTAAATAATATTATTTGATATTTTACGGTAATGTGTTAATAATTTCACACATAAGTCGCTCCTGAGTATAAGTCACACCCCCGGCCAAACTGTGAAAAAAACTGCGACTAATACTCCGAAAAATACGGTACTGTATGCAATTTCATATTTTGAACTTAATCTAACATTGCAACAAATATTATATTATCGCACATTCCAAACATCAAAATAAGTACTAAAATATCTGCTCGACTCGTGATTTTGAAGCAATTTATCCATCAAATTGTACAATGTAAAAATTATTTTTCGGTGAAAAACGGATAGCTCAGTTGCCAGAATTTTTACCGTAAGAACACAAAACCAAAAAATGCGTGGTATTGTTTTTCCATTTACAGTAATACACCGTAAAAACGACTATAGATTTTACAGTAAAACAGTGGTACTGTTTTCCCAATTACATTTACAGTATACATTGTAAAAAACGTACATTTTATGGTAACATTTTGGCAGCTAAACTTTACTCTAAAATCTACATATTTTTCCTACAGTGTATGTAAAAATATATAACAATAAATAATTGTGTAATGAAGCAATTTAAAAATGTATATATTATTCACTGTTACAAGTGGCCCTCTGAGGGCAGCCATAACTGCCATGTGGCCCCCAATGAAAACGAGTTTGACACCCCTGGTCTGGGGACATTCAATGTTATCTTCAAAGTAAAAAAGAACGTAAAAATGCAAAGTTATAAAAACATTTCGGATTGACATTGTGTTATACTTTTTTGCTCAAATTCCTCAAACTTCAGTCCTAAACAAAAATATCATGTAATGTTTTTTTTTTGTAGGTGGGGGTGTGGGGGTTTAAATGTTGTTCTTTATGAAAACTTTTTGATCAGTCACAGGTTGAAATTAGTAAAACAACGTGACGTGAATTTCTACTAATTGAAAGCTATCATTTAATTAAAGGTTTCAAATAAACAATACATATAGGCCTGCAGGTTGTAGCTATTGATTATTTTAGTAATCTATCAGAATCATCTTTATTGGCTAAGTGTGTCGATTAGTTTGTGCGATTAATTGAGTAATCGGATAAAACACACTAAAGCCTCAATCCCTATTAGGTACTTTTTTCAAATGTTCTTGTAATCCGACCATATTTTCGGTATATTAGATGGCATTTTTACCAAGAAAGAACTAATATACTGAAAATATGGTCTGAGTACAAGAACATTTGAAAAAGTATATGAATAAGAAGACAAAATGAACCTTTTTGAGCAACCTATTTTAGTTTGTTTTTTTTAATAACGATTTTTGTGCTTCCCATAACTTTTGTTATTTTTTAATAAATCCATCCATCAATGTTGAATTTGCATTTAATCATATGTGCAATAATAAAAATGAAAAAACAATTAAAATTAACTCTTAAGTTTTTTTTATACATATAGTACTAACATGTGTGCTCGATTGTAACGGGTATGCAAACCATGTCTGCATATTTTAAGTTTCCGGCATTCCATGTAGTCTAGATTTTGTCGATTTTTATTTGTTGCACTCATTAAATGACTAATCAAAGTAAAATATAAAACAAAAGTTCTGTGTTGTCTCGAACCCCACGATGCAGAGACAGCATGCAAAGTGCAAGTTAAAATGTATTTAGTGACACAATGAGTGCACAGGAAGCATAGGGAAAGCTATGCAGCATGGCATTAGAGATACAAAGCAAAACAATGATCCATTTTACTGACTAAGCTGTATTAAGAGGCTTCCTGATTGGCAACCAGGCACAAGTGTGTCTTGAGGGAGCCAGTGCTCATAGTAGAGGAGGTAAACAGCAAGTAAAGTAAAGTACCGGTTCCCGGGCATGACGGCACGTCATCACGTCATGACATTGCTGGTTTACGAGCAGAGGAGCATGTTTGGCAGCACACACACACACACAGAGTACTTACAAGCAGACACAGTGTGTAGACAGAAAAGGGGGAATGGACGCATTTTGGCCTAAAAACTAAAGATAAAGGTAAAGTTATAACACTGAAACGCCCTCATGAAGAGGTGCTTTAAAACATGGCTAGCTAGCCAGCAGCTAAAATCCATCCGCAGTTGGCAGTGTTTTAGCGACTCCTAAATCACTAATCCTTGTCTCCATGGCGACAAATAAAGTAAGTTTCTTACAAGTATAATCCATGCAGGACGAGGAATAGCTAAACATGTTTCACTACACACTGTAGCTCACCGGCGTCACAATGTAAACAAATGCCATGGGTGGATCTACACCTGACATCCACTGTAATGATACCAAGTACAAGTTGCTACTATGATTACATCGATATTTTGTATAGTCACAAAATACTTTTTCCTTTTTTAAAAATGCATAAACTCAGGAAATATGCCCTTGGACACATGAGGACTTTGAATATGACCAATGTATGATCCTGTAACTACTTGGTATCGGATCGATACCTACATATGTGGTCTCATCCAAAACTAATGTAAAGTATCAAACAACAGAAGAATAAGTGATTATTACATTTTAACAGAAGTGTAGATAGAACATGTTAAAACAGAAAATAAGCAGATATTAACAGTAAATAAACAAGTAGATTAATAATCAATTTTTACAGCTTGTCCCTTATAATTTTGACGAAATCGAATGATAAATGACAATGTTACTGCATACGTCAGCAGATTAATTAGGAGCCTTTGTTTGTTTACTTACTACTAAAAGACAAGTTGTTTAGTATGTTCACTATTTTATTCAAGGACAAAATTGTTTTTCGATTGCAATAATAAACATATGTTTAATGTAACGTAAGATTTTTTGTTAAAATAAAGCCAATAATGCAATTTTTTTGTGGTCCCCTTTATTTAGAAAAGTATCGAAATACATTTTGGTACCGGTACTAAAATATTGGTATCGAGACAACTCTAGTCCAAACCTGTCATGACAGTCATGACACAGCTCTAATGACATGTTTGGTATTTTTGTTTGGGTCTGTAGTTGATTGAGAAATAACAAAAAGTAAAACAATTTATATGTGTTGTATTATATTATATTGTATTATGTATTGTTTGGCTTTGGGGTATTGTCGAACAACTGTGAAAAAATTGAATGTTGAAATTTTAAAATTGAACATGAATAAAACATTAAGGAAAAATCATGGCAGAGAAACCCAACAAAATTGAAATACAGCAAACATTCACTATGAGGCAAAATAAGTCAGCCTTTGTTCCCTGATTTGTATTTAATGACGATGGATTAATCCGCATAATTTTCAACACCTTAAAATGTCTACTTCTGTAATGATGTTTAGTGCATGAGAAAATTATATATTTATGTTATAGTCAACTTGATTTAATTGAATAAAATCTTTCAAATGTCGTTCTCATGGTGTGTAATTACCAGCCCCAGTACACCGCGGAAGGACGCTTCCCCCCGGTTCTGATTTCTCCTCCAAAGCCGTCTTGTGTCTGATCGACGCTGTCGGCCGCCGATGGGGCCTCTACGAGACAAGGGAACGCTCGCAGCTCTTCCAGAGCGTCCAGGAAGAGCTGGCCGCCAAAGGCCACATCCTTCCTGTCGAGAAGATCCGCCGCAAGTGGAACAACTTGATTGTGACGTACAAAAGGGTGAAAGATCGCAGCCGCGAGACCGGACACGACAAGACGTCCTGGGAGTTCTTTGACGTGAGTGCCCTTCTCAAATGATAGAGTTGCTTTTCTGATTGCATGGCAAATATCATCAATCTTTCCATTTCACAATTATTAACCTGTTCTAGGGTTAAACTTTCATGATCGTACTTTTACTAATTATTAGGGGTAGGCGCCGAACGATTCGATCCGACCTATGTGTCACCCTGCTGCCCAAAATGTATTCCCATAAAAATGTTTTTTTTAAAAAAGAACATTATGATTCCGCGATTTAGAATTGGGATGAAAAAGAAGGGCGATTCAGATGTGAATCGATCATTTTGTTCACCCCTAATAAAACTTTTTCAAAACAGGTTACAGGTTAGGAATTCTCCTTGGGTTTAATGGAGATAGCCTAAAACATATTTTTCAGATTCTTATTTCAAACAAATAACATATTTTTCGGACTATAAGGCGCACTTAAAATCCTTTCATTTTCTCAAAACTCGACGGTGCGCCTTATTACCCGGTGCGCCTAATGTGCGGAATACATACTTGCCAACCCTCCCGTTTTTAACGGGAGACTCCCGGTGTTCAGCGCCTCTCCTGATAACCTCCCGGCAGAAATTTTCTCACGACAAACTCCCGGTATTCAGCCGGAGCTGGAGGCCACGCCCCCTCCAGCTCAATGCGGACCTGAGTGGGGACAGCCTGTTCTCACGTCCGCTTTCCCACAATATAAACAGCTCGCCTGCCCAATGACGTCATAACTGTAGAATGATCGAGGGCGAGTTCTTGGTTTCTTATGTGGGTTTATTGTTAGGCAGTTTCATTAACGTCCTCCCAGCGCGGTAACAACACACAACAACAGCAGTCACGTTTAGTCTACCGTAAAGCAGTTCGTCTGCCGTAAACAGCAATGTTGTGACACTCTTAAACAGGACAATACTGCCATCTACTGGATAGTCTCCAGAACACTGACATTCAAGTATTTCTTTTATTTATATGTATAATAAAATATATATATATATATATATATTAGAGATGCGCGGATAGGAAATTATTTCATCCGCATCACAAAAGTCGTCATCCACCTGCCATCCAACCGAACTAACATTTTATCAAAACCACAACCGCCCGCCACCCGCCCGTTATTATATACTTAAATATAGATCGGGGATCGCACCCTAACAGCAATATTTAGGGCGTGCTGTGATGGTACTGCCTTTATCACCCTCTACAACATGTACAGCCAGCGTGCTAGCCCAGCCACATGTTGTATGCAGCATCTGCTTGCACACGTAAGTGACAGCAAGGCATACTTGCTCCACAGCCATACAGGTTACACTGACGGTGGCCGTATAAAACAACTTTAACACTCTTAATGTGTGCCACACTGTGAACCCACACCAAACAAGAATGACAAACACATTTCGGGAGAACATCCGCACCGTGAGACAACTTAAACACAACAGAACAAATACCCAGAACACCTTGCAGTCCTAACTTTTCCTGGCTGAAATATACACCCCCGCTACCACCAAACCCCGCCCCCCCTACACTGCGCCCCCACACATCAACCCCCCACCCCTCCGTGCGTCGGTTGAGGTGGGCGGGGTTTGGTGGTAGCGGGAGTGTATATTTCAGCCAGGAAAAGTTAGGACTGCAAGGTGTTCTGGGTATTTGTTCTGCTGTGTTTAAGTTGTCTCACGGTGCGGATGTTCTCCCGAAATGTGTTTGTCATTCTTGTTTGGTGTGGGTTCACAGTGTGGCACATATTAAGAGTGTTAGTTGTTTTATACGGCCACCGTCAGTGTAACCTGTATGGCTGTGGAGCAAGTATGCCTTGCTGTCACTTACGTGTGCAAGCAGATGCTGCGTACAACATGTGGCTGGGCTAGCACGCTGGCTGTACATGTTGTAGAGGGTGATAAGGGCAGTACCATCACAGCACGCCCTTATTATTGTTGATTGGGTGAAAATCAGCAGACATTCGAGAGAATTGGTTCAACCGCCACCCGCCCAAATCTAATTAAAATCTATTTTTGTCGTCATGCATCCGCCCGACCCGCGGATTCCGCGGTTGTGTCCGCAAACCGCGCATCTCTAATATATATATATATATATATATATATATATATATATATATATATATATATAGCTAGAATTCCCTGAAAGTCAAGTATTTCATACATATATATATATACATATATATATATATATATATGTATATATATATATATGAAATACTTGAGTTGGTAAATTCTAGCTTAAATATATTCCCCTCTTAACCACGCCCCCGCCCCAACCACGCCCCCCGCCCCACCCTATATAATAAGTGATGAAAAATACTGCTTGTCTTTCCTACCTTGCAGCTGATGGATGCCACGCTGTGTGACACGGTGGGTTCTTACATCAGTAACAAACGTGGCAAAGGAGGCGGCGGCGCCCCAAAGATTACACCCAAACTGCCGACCGCCATCATCCGCACCAATGGGAGCTTCTCCTCCATGCTTATTCAAGCAGA
>NC_084736.1:32371460-32413960 GCF_033978785.1 Entelurus aequoreus | reverse complement strand
ACTTGTGGACCTCACTGTATATATACAGTGTTGGGACTAACTGAGTTAGTAACTGAGTTACTTTTGAAATAAAGTAACTAGTAACTGTAACTAGTTACTGGTTTTCAGTAACTAACCCAACACTGTATGTATGTATATATATATATATATATATATATATATATATATATATATATATATATATATATATATATATATATATATATATACACACAAACATATAAAGTGAATTGGATGCTCTAAATTCACTTTGCCTCCAAGCGTCAAAGTGAAAACGTGCCATGGGCCGCAAGCCAAACACAGCAATTTTAAATGTGAAAGATCAATAGCCTAAATGTAATAATAAAGTTCCTTTAGTGCAAATAATGATTGATGGCGAGTAGTTAGCCTTGCGGACATTCCTTCACTGATTGTGTGAGCTTTGGAGGTGTCCCAAACTTTTTCGTGAGTGACAAAAGTTGGGACACCCCCAAATACTGATATTGGGGCCTTGAGTATTGGCCGATACCAGTATTAATCTGATATATCAACAGGAATCATATTTTTATCATTTGGTAGTGTGGAAAGTTAGAAGCAATGGTTTGATCAAGTAAAATTATTCAAATAAACAACATAGGTATGAAAACACTAACCTATTTATTATTAACCATCTGGAATGGACTTGGATTTATATTAAAGTGGAGTGGTAATTGTTTTTGGCGACACCTAGTGGTCACAAGTTAAGTTAAAGGGTAACTGCACTTATTTTTGGAATGTTGCCTATGGTTCACAATCATTATGAAATACATGGCGATGGATGTTTTTTTTTTTTTTCATTCTAAATAGTAAATATCAAAAGTCCACTTGGAATGGAGCCTATGGGAGCCGTGCAACTCTGGCTACAACGCCCTTAAAAAAACATCCATTGATAATGTATCCATAATGTAAATATATACAGTATGTTATGTAGTAACGGGCACATTTACAATAACATTTAATATTTACGTATTTTAAGCATATGTGGCGGATTAATTAAAAAAACCCTGCTACTATTAGGATGCCGACTGCTGGGATGTTCATATATTCCCATTTAGGTGAAGAATGTCTCATAATCCTCACGAAGAAATAAGGTGGGGTGGACCAAGCGTCTTTTCGTGTCGTTCTGGCCATTTTCGGGTCCTAAATGGTTGTCAAAGTGTACCAACTTGTCGGAACACCGACTCAGACTTCTTCTGTCCAGGTGAGATGCATGATTTATGATCTAGAATAAACTTTTGGGCACCCCTGATTTAGAGTCTCCAATCAACCGAACTTGTATTTGGGATGTGGGGGAAAACACACATCCCAACATGTACTGTAGACTCCAAACTGAGATTTTAACCTTCAGATGTACCACTTTCACAATGTATGATGTCTTAATGAGAATAGCTTGAAGACCAAGTAATGCTATCTCAAAGAGAAGGCCTAGTCAGCGTGCTGCTGACCTGTAGTTGAAATCCTTGTCATTGCCATTAAGGAAGCGTTGGTGCATCTGGCTGATAAACTCCTCCCGTAGAAGAGCCTTCTCTTCATTGGTCGGCTCCCAGGTCTTCTCCTGGACTCCGGCATCTTCAGCAGGAACATCAAAAGACACATAGAAAATAAGATCACCTAAAAGGGGAACTGCACTTTTTTGGAATTTTGCCTATCGTTCACAATCATTATGAAACACATGACGACAGATGTTTTTTGTACTGTATTCTAAATATTAAATAAATTAGATCAAAAGTCTGCTTACAATGGATCTTATGGGAGTCATTTAATTCTGCCTACAGAGCTGTCATGTCCATATATATACCCACTTAAATGAAAAATGTCTCATAATACCTCGCAAAGAAACGGGGTGTGGGGCGGGGGGAACAAGCGCTTTTTGTGTTGTTCTCCCCAGTTCCAGGTCCTAAGTGGTGGTCAAAGTGTCCCAAATTATCGGATTATATTCTCAGCCATGTACTTTCCAGGTGAGAGGCATGATTTATGATCAACAATAAACTTACAGGGAGCAGGGAAGCAAGGAAATAGCAGACCACTCGATGTAAACATAGGGACAAACGGAGGTATTTATGTCGCCGCTATCAATAGTTTGTCTGCGTTAGCGCTTATAGTAATAATATAATACTTGATTAATTCAAGTCATGATATGTCAATTGAGTATTGTTGCCGCTTTTTGAATGGTTATTTATCTGATGTTATGGGCTGAATAGTGGAGCTCCCATTCCAAAAACATTTATAATAACTGTGGGGAGGCGGGGCCGGCGGACCGACAGTGAGGCGTACTCCGCCGGAGTCCGCTCCAAGATGGCGGCGAGGAGGCGTGGCCGGCAGGACACACCAGAGCCCGCTCCAAGATGGCGGCGAGGAGGCGGGGACGGCGAGACGGTGCGCGCCGAGAGCGACGCCACATTTGTGACCAGGTGCGGGAATCGCGCACCTGGTCACAATCAGCTAATCCCCTCGCAGTGTTGAAAAGGACAACAGCCGAGAACGACGGGGCAGAAGGAGGTGCAGAGCCAAAGGTGCATGAGGAGCGAGAGAGACAGAGAACAAGACGCAGACGACGAAGACGCGGCCGGCTGAAAAGCGACCGGAGGAGCGAGCGGTTGGAGAGGCGAGAGCTGAAAAGTGACCCGACCTGAAGGCAGCTTTATTGAATTAATAAAGAAGTCAAACCTGCTCGCAGCGATGTTTGTCCTTTATGGTCCTGCGAACCCGGACGACGGCGAGAGTCGTTCACAATAACATTTAACATTTACGTATTTTGATCAATTTAAGCATTAACTTAAAAAACGCATTACGATGTTTGCTTTATTTTTTCTTCGTCATTGATTATTACTCACTGCAGACTTCATGAGAACCAAAAAACATAATAAAACGCCACGTACTGTGCAAAGTTTGCTGTCATTAGGATGCCGATTGCTGTATTCCCATTTTGGTGAAGAATTTCTCATAATCCACGCGAAGAAACGGGACGGGGTGGGGTGGCCGGAGGGAACAAGCACTTTTCGTGTCGTTCTCGCCAGTTCCAGGTCCTAAATTGGCTGTCAAAGTGTCCCTAGCAGTCGAATTACCTACTTAGATGTCTTATGTTCAGTGAGCTGCATGATTTAATAAATGATAAATGGGTTATACTTGTATAGCGCTTTTCTACCTTCAAGGTACTCAAAGCGCTTTGACAGTATTTCCACATTCACCCATTCACACACTGATGGCGGGAGCTGCCATGCAAGGCGCTAACCAGCAGCCATCAGGAGCAAGGGTGAAGTGTCTTGCCCAAGGACACAACGGACGTGACTAGGATGGTAGAAGGTGGGGATTGAACCCCAGTAACCAGCAACCCTCCGATTGCTGGCATGGCCACTCTACCAACTTCGCCACACCGTAGATTTAAGATCTACAATAAACTTACAGCAAGCAGGGAAGCGAGGAAACAGCAGACCACTCGATGATGTAAACATAGGGAGACACGGAAGTGATTACGTCGCCGTTATAAATAGTTTGTCTGTGTTAGCGCTTATAATAACATCGCTAATACTCGGTTAATATTTAAGTCACAAGATGTAAATAGAGTATTGTTGGCACTTTTTGAATGGTTATTTATTGGATTTTATGGGCGGAATAGTGAAGTTCCCATTGGCTCCGCTGTAGGCGGACATTTATTTACGTTTATTTAGTATTTAGAATGCATTAAAAAAAATCCATCCGTCGGCATGTCTTTCATATTGATTGTGAACGATAGGCAAAATTCCAAAAAAGTGCAGTTCCTCTTTTAGAACAGTAGACAAAAGCATTTCTTGCCTTCTTCTTCCTCGTCCTCCTCCTCCGCGTTATCCTCTCTCTCCTGCTCCTCCTGCAGACGACCCTGGGTGAGACGCTCTTGGTAGGAGTTTAGGAGCAGGTGGGCGAGACCTCCAGGTACTCCTCCTTGTACCTCAGGTCCCCCATGTGCACCATCCAACATGGCCCCTTGGGAGCGCTCCAGCACCTAAAACAAGAAACTAAATGATAGCTACCTAATAATGTATAGAGAGAGCATGAGCTAGTAGTATATTGTTACTTCTTCATCGGTTAGGTACTGTCCAATATACTGTTCATACAGTAGTGGTGCCCTGGTTCGCATCTCTTCTTCACTGAAATATTGACCACCTGAGAAGAGAGTGAAAGAAAAATCGAGAGCTCTCTGAAACTCTAAGATGTTAAGATGGATGCACTTCTGTTTATTAGACAGTACCTTTCTGCAAGGCCCTGAGAGCAGCATAGCGCTGATTTCTCACTCGCGTCCTGTTTGTGCTTTCTGCAGCTCGCCTATGGATCACTTCCGCGTAGTGTTGAGTCCGTGGGTCGGCGCTGACATGGGAAAAAGATCGCAGATGCTCAGGCTTCAGGTAGCTCTGAAAAAGTTACAATAAATAAATGAAAACTTAGGACTTCAGAACTCTGGGATGTTTTTTTTCTGATCAGAGAAAATCCCTTATATCAGTGGTTCTTAACCATTTTTTCGAATCGGTTTCTCAGCTGTGATCTCTATGGACCGCAGCAGTACTTAATACACTTTTCCACCACTTGTGGTAGTAATGACCGTATTAAACCAGAGACATATTAAACAGAAGAAGTCTGGAGCTACAGTCATAGAGAGGTTTCTTAAGCTCAAAAATATGACTAAAGTGGTGAAGCTGTATTTTCAATTGCATGCAAATTTAATTGACAATTTAAGAAACATTATTTGTGATTTATTTAGTTAGAATGTTTTTATTTTGGCACATTTTACTTGTATGTAAATATTTTTTCATCAGTGTTATGAGTGTCTTCTTTTGCAGTATATTCAATTATTGTATTTTATTTTGTAATCAGCCTGACCTAAGACTAAGTAATAATCTTTGTGATTAACATACGGTTTCATACCTTTGACAAAGTTTATTCTGTTAAACTGAAAGTAGGTTGGATATAATCATTGAATACCATTAAAATTAAGATTACCGTATTTTCCGGACTATAAAGCGCACTTAAAATCTTTTTTTTCTCTCTCAAAACTCGACAGTGCGCCTTATAACCTAATGCGCCTAATGTTCGGAATAATTCTGGTTTTGCTTATCGACCTTGAAGCAATTTTATTTGGTACATGGTGAAATGATAAGTCTGACCAGTCTCTGGGCCCTTTGTAGAAGAAAGGTTGGGCCCAAAGGTAAAAAGTGGTTAAGAACCCATGCCTGAGATTCTTCAAAAATGTGCAATTCTGGAATGAGACAATGCCAAATTCCAAACTGCCAAACTCTTGTAATAACAATCTATGCAATATGGTAACAAGCTATTATTTTGAATGTGATGAAGTGTGTGTGTGTGAGACTGTTTTATGACTATATTTTAGTTTAGGTTTTGCACTGATGAATGACAATTTAGTTAATTACGACAACGAGTGATGTGCGAATCAATACTGAAATATGGATACCGCCGATAACATATCTTTATGCTCTAATATTGATTCTCAAATAAAAATGTGGATACTTTAGTTATTTGAGTAAATGTATATCATTAACAGGACCCACGACCGCAAGATTAACAAGCGGTAGAAAATGGATGGACCTTAGTGTCAAGTAACTAAATCATTGAGATATTGTCTACATGAAATAAGATTGGTGGAAACTACTTTTTCTTCCGCCTGGGTATGTTTTTAATGCACAAGTAAAAAAATTACTGCCAATTAAAATGAGTCATTCAGTATATTATAAAACAGCAATCCTTACATTGTAGACACTATACATACAGAGTTAAATATAAATACGATAACACATTCAGTACAGAAAAACACCATCATTTTTTATTTTGTTTCCAGATCATTCCCCACGAGCAGCAACACTAGAAATACACTTTAAATTTTACCAGATACATTAGACATATTTGTACAAAGTCTGGATATCAGATCGTTATCGCCGATACCAGCTTGAATTTCACTCTCTATCCGATCGGAAAAAAATCAGTGGCATCGCACATCATGAATGATGGCAATTACAATAAAGGAATTATATTCTAAATTCCCTTAAGGCAGGGGTTGGCAACCCAAAACGTTGAAAGAGCCATATTGGACCAAAAATACAAAAAACAAATCTGTCAGGAGCCGCAAAAAATTAAAAGCCGTAAATAAGTGTTATAATGAAGGCAACACATGATGTAAGTGTCTATATTAGCTATAATAGCCTACCATCAAAATAACTATATGTCGCAGGCTGAAGCAAATATTCGTTGACAGAGACGTTGAAATGTAATATTTATTCTACACATTTTTACAACATATGCAGCTGAGATAGGTTCCAGGTTCCAGCGCCCCTGAAAGGGACAAGCGGTAGAAAATGGATAGATAGAAACCATTAGTAAATCAGAGGCTACTCAGGAGGTGAGATAACACCTGGAAATTACTGCCTTTTAATGGCCAAAGGTATAGATGTGTGTCAAAGTTAAGGCTCTCTTCTTTTAATAGATGTATTACAATCTTTGGCAAGCTGGGTAATGTTTGCTGTGGTCTGGAACAACATGGCACACAAACAACTATCTGAAATGCAGCCAATCAGTACAATCCATCAAGCGGTGCGGCTTCATAGCTTACCAAAGTCGTACTAAAACATTTTGATAGATTTTTGAGCGCTGTGTGTAATGTAAAACATAATCTATGCAACATTTTCAGCAAATACCCACCATCACATGTTATGTGGACCACAAGATAGTGTTTTAAATTTAGAAAAAAATGTTAATATGACCCCTTTAATGTGCCTTATAATCCAGTACGCTTTAATTTGACAATAGACCTGAATAGACCCGCTCATCGGCTGAAAAATATGGTATTTTGCGGATGTGTGAGGAAAACACCATTCTCAAATAAAACCAATGCAATCACGGGAAACACATGCTAACAGATATGTCTTAGAAAATAAAATTGCAGGCACCACAACGGGCTCAAATGGTAGAGCGGCCATGCCGACAACTTGGGGGTGCCAGGTTCGATTCCAGCTTCCCCCATCCTAGTCACGGCTCAGTTCTCTGTTAAGCGCTTTGAGTGTTTAGAAAAGTGCTATACTATACATAATTCAAATCCATTATTATTATTGTTATTGTTAAATATCCAAAGACATGCACCTGTGGATAGGTTGATTGGCAACACTAAATTGGCCGTAGTGTGTGAATGTGAGTGTGAATGTTGTCTGTCTATCTGTGTTGGCCCTGCGATGAGGTGGCGACTTGTCCAGGGTGTACACCGCCTTCCGCCCGAATGCAGCTGAGCTAGGCTCCAGCACCCCCCGCGACCCCAAAAAGGGACAAGCGGTAGAAAATGGATGGATGGATGCAACAGAAAACTAGTTTGTATATGATGTGATTGATAGTTGTGTGCACTTACATGATATCTCTCCAGGAAAACCAGTGGCTTGCTTCTGTACTGAAGCAGCAGCTCCCTTTTACGCTCCTCTGGTGTCAATTCAGCATCCCCCATCTGCTGACTTTTCACTTGACTTCCACTCACAACCACAACCTCCAACAAAGCGCTGACATGAGCTGGAACATTCTGAACCGCCCAACAGAAAAGTGCAATCAACAAGCAGACATTAGTTGAGCAAAGCTTATTTGATGCCGTTAGCTCACCTGCGTGTCTTCCAGGGGCTCCTGAGGGACTATGGAGGGAAAACGTAGCTCTACCACTGCCGGTGTTTCGGGTGTTGTACTTCGGTCATCCTTATTAGATTCATTAGACGGGTTCGGTTGTGTTTTAACGCGAGGTTCGATCTCACCCCACATTGCTTCCAACATTTGTTGTACTCCTCGATGGTCGTACACCAAAAGTGCGTGGATTTCATACAGAAAATATAAAATAGCGAGAGTAAAAGATTTAAATCACCTTATTTTAACATCAATTAATACAGAAGTGGTATTTTCTTATAGTATGATTGTTCGCCGCCATGTTGGTCCGTCAGTATTATTGTTCCCCCTTCTTTCTTCTTCTTTGGTTTTATGGCGGTTGGCAAACAACCTTCTGGTGTGCATTACCGCCACCTACTGACGGCAACCCTACTCTATATTATTTTATTTGTCATGGGGCAGGCTCACAGACAGGCCATTAAAGAGCTGGCCAACACAGCAGAGAGGACGAGCCATTGGTTGTGGTTGAGGAGGAGTGACACCAGCTGGGCTGCTAAGGCTAACACCTAATGGGACGCACACACCCAGGGATTTGATCACCCTGGGGTGGGCCCTTCCTCAGCAGAGGGTGTCTTGTGGTAAGCCGGGCCGAAACACCCCGTGACGCTAGGGCACACAACTGAAGATGTGTCCCAATGGTGGAAAAACCTCCCAGCAGTGTCACCTAGCCTCACTTAGGTATGCGGTCAGGTGCAAGCCTGGCTCAGGGAGGAGGACGCCCCTGCCATGCAGAGTCCCCAGGGATTGTACCAACTAGTCCTTTCAACAAATACAAATTATTTAACCCTGTCTTTTTTAAATATGTATATAATGCTTTGTAACCTATGTGTTCTGAGTGCAATCCTAAAATATCTTCCACTACTAACCTAACCCTCTCTTTTGCTAACTTATTTCCCAGTATTTCCCTTTCTCTATTGTATTTCCTAGATTGTATTAAAACATGTCCTACACTCTCTGTCTGATGACAACAGTCACACAGCCCTGTGTTATGTTTTCCTATCAATTTCAATGAACTATTTAGATATGTATGTCCTAATCTCGCCCTGCGATGAGGTGGCAACTTGTCCAGGGTGTACCCCACCTTCCGCCCGATTGTAGCTGAGATAGGCTCCAGCGCCCCCCGCGACCCTGAAGGGAATAAGCGGTAGAAAATGGATGGATGGATGTCCTAATCTCATTCTAGTAATAATGTCTTATTCCTTCCTATTTCTATTGCTTCCTTTCAATTACACACTCTCCTCTAGACTTTGTAATACTCCCTGCCTTTTGTTTCCTTATTCCAATTATCCTGCCACTTTTTATTGTGTTATATCTTAATTATGTTCTTCACTTCTTCTTTACTGTGGTTGATCTCCATGTTTACTTTAGTTTTAGTGGTTGCTTGTGTTGCAGGTCCCGGCTATAGGGTACCTGGTTACAGCTTATAGTTATCCTGCAATATGGACACAAGGATCACAGATTGAAACGTGTTGTTGTCGTTTTCACAAAGTCCACAGGTTTGTGATATTTTTATTAAACCACAATAAAATATATTCTGTCTCTTTCTTTTTTTCCATTGTCTTTACAATGTTCATATTTTTGTATCACAATAATAATCAATATAACAATAATTCCGTCATTATTCAAATCCACACTAAATAACACCATTCTCATTATACATCATCTGTTCTCTTCATTAATATCTCTCCTTTTCCTTTTCAGCATAATACTGTTTATACAGTGTCCATACCATTGTAGCTTCACTACATTGCTTTGGCAAAGCCCACGTGTGAGTAGCTGCACCACTACAGTGCACCCAGAAAGTAGACAGTGGCTAATGCTAACAACACTGCAGAACTTGGCACCCATTAAACAAGATAGAAGGTTGTAATACAAAAACGAACTCTAATACTGTAACTTTAGTGTTCAGAAACGGTTCCCAAACTCTGTGCTCCTACAAACTAACTCCCAAAAACCACATCAGCCCGCGAACAGTTTTTATACACTTGGATTTTTCGGCACTAATGTGACGCCATACTTTACGCTCATAACTTTTTTTTCCAATTCTTATATTATTATTATTCTTATTTTATATTTTTGGATTGAAGTTTTTTTTGTATTTTGTTTTTTCCTCTACTCTCAAACAAACAATCAGCTGGCTATTGAGTGCAGGAGGCTGGTGCAGCTGGAGGTGAGGAGGCTGGTGCAGCTGGAGGTGAGGAGGCTGGTGGAGGGTGGAGGTGAGGAGGCTGGTGCAGCTAGAGGTGAGGAGGCTGGTGGAGGTGAGGAGGCTGGTGCAGCTAGAGGTGAGGAGGCTGGTGCAGCTGGAGGTGAGGAGGCTGGTGCAGCTGGAGGTGAGGAGGCTGGTGAAGGTGGAGGTGAGGAGGCTGGTGCAGCTGGAGGTGAAGAGGCTGGTGGAGGTGAGGAGGCTGGTGCAGCTGGAGGTGAGGAGGCTGGTGCAGCTGGAGGTGAGGAGGCTGGTGGAGGTGAGGAGGCTGGTGGAAGTGGAGGTGAGGAGGCTGGTGGAAGTGGAGGTGAGGAGGCTGGTGGAAGTGGAGGTGAGGAGGCTGGTGGAAGTGGAGGTGAGGAGGCTGGTGGAGGTGGAGGTGAGGAGGCTGGTGGAGGTGGAGGTGAGGAGGCTGGTGGAGGTGAGGAGGCTGGTGGAGGTGCTGTTATGGTGGATTTGGCCAGACGAATGACGGTGGGGCGGTGTGTCTTGGCTGGATATGAAGCAGCGGGTGTCTGAGGTGGTGTAGAAGGGGTTGTGGAAGATTGTATTTTATGAGGTATACGCGGCACTTCATGCCTAACCTTGATGAGGTGGTCAATGTTCACCCTCCGGAAAACTGCACCATTTTTTCCTTCCAGATCTGCACTTTTGCCCTCCAATGCTGTTACTGTATACGGGCCCAGGAAGTTTGCCTCCAATTTCCCACCCTTCCTCTGCTGGTTCCTGACCAGACCTGCTCTCCAACTTTAAGATTTGCCTTTGGTGCACCTGTTGTCAGCCTCCGCCTGGTGCTCTCCTGCTGCTTTGCCACATTGCTGAGCACAATATCCCTCACGCTCTCCAGCCGCTCTATGTCCTCCCCCAGAGCTTCCTCTCCCACAATGGCCTCAACACTGCTGTCCAACTGTGAACAAAAAAGTATTTTGCAGGAATTTTTTTCAAATGTTTTTCACAGGAGACAGTGTAGCTTGTTTGCCTTTGCATAAACACTGTTTCCGGTTGCATTTACAGAGCAGAGTTTCTATTGAAACTCGTAATTAAATCATGGTAGGATTTCTTCACTAACCCTGTAGTGCTCAGGGACCTCTGATGGATAGCGGGCCTCTCTCCCAAACATTAAAAAAAAAGGGGACTATGACGCCGTAATTTGTTTTTTGGTTCGGAGCCCAAACATAATGATTGATTGATTGATTGAGACTTTTATTAGTAGGTTGCACAGTGAAGTACATATTCCGTACAATTGACCACTAAATGGTAACACCCGAATTAGTTTTTCAACTTGTTTAAGTCGGGGTCCACTTAAATTGATTCATGATACAGATATATACTATCAGATATATACTATCATCATAATACAGTCATCACACAAGATAATCACATTGAATTATTTACAATCCGGGGTGTGGAAGGGGGGGGGGGGTGGAGGGGGGTAGGTTAGGTTTGGTTGTTATCATCAGACATCAACAATTGAGAACAGAGAAAAGGATATTGGAACAGTGTAGGTCTGACTTGGTAGGATATGGACAGCAAGTAGTGGACAGAGAGAGAGAGAGAGAGAGAGAGAGAGAGAGAGAGAGAGAGAGAGAGAGAGAGAGATCAGAAGGCATAAGAAAAGGTATCTGCATTTGATTGTTTACATTTGATTATTCTCCTCTCTGAGCTGCCACCTTACCGTGGTAGAGGAGTTTGCGTGTCCCAATGATCCTAGGAGCTATGTTGTCCGGGGGCTTTATGCCCCCTGGTAGGGTCTCCCAAGACAAACTGGTCCTAGGTGAGGGATCAGACAAAGAGCAGCTCGAAGACTTCTATGGGAATGAAACAACAAAGACTCAGATTTCCCTCGCCCGGACGCGGGTCACCGGGGCCCCCCTCTGGAGCTAGGCCCGGAGTTGGGGCACGATGGCGAGCGCCTGGTGGCCGGGCCTGCCCCCATGGGGCCCGGCTGGGCACAGCCCGAAGAGGCAACGTGGGTCACCCCTCCAATGGGAGGGGCCGTAGAGGTCGGGTGCATTGTGAGCTGGGCGGAAGCCGAAGGCAGGGCACTTGGCGGTCTGATCCTCGGCTACAGAAGCTAGCTCTTGGGACGTGGAACGTCACCTCGCTGGGGGGGAAGGAGTCTGAGCTAGTGCGCGAGGTAGAGAAATTCCAGCTAGATATAGTCGGACTCACCTCGACGCACAGCAAGGGCTCTGGAACCAGTTCTCTCGAGAGGGGCTGGACTCTCTTCTACTCTGGCGTTGCCGGCAGTGAGAGGCGACGGGCTGGGGTGGCAATTCTTGTTTCCCCCCGGCTCAAAACCTGCATGTTGGAGTTCAACCCGGTGGACGAGAGGGTAGCTTCCCTCCGCCTTCGGGTGGGGGAACGGGTCCTGACTGTGGTTTGCGCTTACGCGCCAAACCGCAGCTCAGAGTACCCACCCTTTTTGGATTCACTCGAGGGAGTACTTGAGAGTGCTCCCCTGGGTGATTCCCTCGTTTTACTGGGGGACTTCAACGCTCATGTTGGCAGCGACAGTGAAACCTGGAGAGGCGTGATTGGGAAGAATGGCCGCCCGGATCTGAACCCGAGCGGTGTTTTGTTATTGGACTTTTGTGCCCGTCACAGATTGTCCATAACGAACACCATGTTCAAACATAAGGGTGTCCATATGTGCACTTGGCACCAGGACACCCTAGGCCGCAGTTCCATGATCGACTTTGTAGTTGTGTCGTCGGATTTGCGGCCTAATGTTTTGGACACTCGGGTGAAGAGAGGGGCGGAGCTTTCTACCGATCACCACCTGGTGGTGAGTTGGCTGCGATGGTGGGGGAGGATGCCGGACAGACCTGGCAGGCCCAAACGCATTGTGAGGGTTTGCTGGGAACGTCTGGCAGAGTCTCCTGTCAGAGAGGGTTTCAAATCCCACCTCCGGAAGAACTTTGAACAGGTCACAAGGGAGGTGCTGGACATTGAGTCTGAATGGACCATGTTCCGCGCCTCTATTGTCGAGGCGGCTGATTGATCTGTGGCCGCAAGGCAGTTGGTGCCTGTCATGGCGGTAATCCTAGAACCCGTTGGTGGACACCGGCGGTGAGGGATGCTGTCAAGCTGAAGAAGGAGTCCTATCGGGTTCTTTTGGCTCATAGGACTCCTGAGGCAGCGGACAGGTACCGACAGGCCAAGCGGTGTGCGGCTTCAGCGGTCGCGGAGGCAAAAACTCGGACATGGGATGAGTTCGGGGAAGCCATGGAAAACGACTTCCGGACGGCTTCGAAGCGATTCTGGACCACCATCCACCGCCTCAGGAAGGGGAAGCAGTGCACTATCAACACAGTGTATGGTGAGGATGGTGTTCTGCTGACCTCGACTGCGGATGTTGTGGATCGGTGGAGGGAATACTTCGAAGACCTCCTCAATCCCACCAACACGTCTTCCTATGAGGAAGCAGTGCCTGGGGAATCTGTGGTGGGCTCTTCTATTTCTGGGGCTGAGGTTGCCGAGGTAGTTAAAAAGCTCCTCGGTGGCAAGGCCCCGGGGGTGGATGAGATCCGCCCGGAGTTCCTTAAGGCTCTGGATGCTGTGGGGCTGTCTTGGTTGACAAGACTCTGCAGCATCGCGTGGACATCGGGGGCGGTACCTCTGGATTGGCAGACCGGCGTGGTGGTTTCTCTCTTTAAGAAGGGGAACCGTAGGGTGTGTTCTAACTATCGTGGGATCACACTCCTCAGCCTTCCCGGTAAGGTCTATTCGGGTGTACTGGAGAGGAGGCTACGCCGGATAGTCGAACCTCGGATTCAGGAGGAACAGTGTGGTTTTCGTCCTGATCGTGGAACTGTGGACCAGCTCTATACTCTCGGCAGGGTCCTTGAGGGTGCATGGGAGTTTGCCCAACCAGTCTACATTTGTTTTGTGGACTTGGAGAAGGCATTCGACCGTGTCCCTCGGGAAGTCTTGTGGAGAGTGCTCAGAGAGTATGGGGTATCGGACTGTCTGATTGTGGCGGTCCGCTCCCTGTATGATCAGTGCCAGAGTTTGGTCCGCATTGCCGGCAGTAAGTCGGACACGTTCCCAGTGAGGGTTGGACTCCGCCAAGGCTGCCCTTTGTCACCGATTCTGTTCATAACTTTTATGGACAGAATTTCTAGGCGCTGTCAAGGCGTTGAGGGGATCTGGTTTGGTGGCTGCAGGATTAGGTCTCTGCTTTTTGCAGATGATGTGGTCCTGATGGCTTCATCCGGCCAGGATCTTCAGCTCTCACTGGATCGGTTCGCAGCTGAGTGTGAAGCAACTGGGATGAGAATCAGCACCTTCAAATCCGAGTCCATGGTTCTCGCCCGGAAAAGGGTGGAGTGCCATCTCCGGGTTGCGGAGGAGACCCTGCCCCAAGTGGAGGAGTTCAAGTACCTCGGAGTCTTGTTCACGAGTGAGGGGAGAGTGGATCGTGAGATCGACAGGCGGATCGGTGCGGCGTCTTCAGTAATGCGGACGCTGTATCGATCCGTTGTGGTGAAGAAGGAGCTGAGCCGGAAGGCAAAGCTCTCAATTTACCGGTCGATCTACGTTCCCATCCTCACCTATGGTCATGAGCTTTGGGTTATGACCGAAAGGACAAGATCACGGGTACAAGCGGCCAAAATGAGTTTCCTCCGCCGGGTGGCGGGGCTCTCCCTTAGAGATAGGGTGAGAAGCTCTGCCATCCGGGGGGAGCTCAAAGTAAAGCCGCTGCTCCTCCACATCGAGAGGAGCCAGATGAGGTGGTTCGGGCATCTGGTCAGGATGCCACCCGAACGCCTCCCTCGGGAGGTGTTTAGGGCACGTCCGACCGGTAGGAGGCCACGGGGCAGACCCAGGACACGTTGGGAAGACTATGTCTCCCGGCTGGCCTGGGAACGCCTCGGGATCCCCCGGGAAGAGCTGGACGAAGTGGCTGGGGAGAGGGAAGTCTGGGCTTCCCTGCTTAGGCTGCTGCCCCCGCGACCCGACCTCGGATAAGCGGAAGAAGATGGATGGATGGATGGATGGATGGATGGATGGATGGCATTTGATTATCAACAATCCGGGGAGGGTGTTAGTTTAGGGTTGTAGCTGCCTGGAGGTGAACTTTTATTGCGGTTTTGAAGGAGGATAGAGATGCCCTTTCTTTTATAACTGTTGGGAGCGCATTCCACATTGATGTGGCATAGAAAGAGAATGAGTTAAGACCTTTGTTAGTTCGGAATCTGGGTTTAACGTGGTTAGTGGAGCTCCCCCTGGTGTTGTGGTTATGGCGGTCATTTACGTTAAGGAAGTAGTTTGACATGTATTTCGGTATCAGGGAGATGTAGCGGATTTTATAGACTAGGCTCAGTGCAAGTTGTTTTACTCTGTCCTCCACCCTGAGCCAGCCCACTTTGGAGAAGTGGGTAGGAGTGAGGTGGGATCTGGGGTGGAGGTCTAGAAGTAATCTGACTAGCTTGTTCTGGGATGTTTGGAGTTTAGATTTGAGGGTTTTGGAGGTGCTTGGGTACCAGGAGGTGCATGCGTAATCGAAAAAGGGTTGAACGAGAGTTCCCGCCAGAATCCTCATGGTGCTTTTGTTGACCAGAGAGGAGATTCTTTAGAGAAATCTCGTTCGTTGGTTGACCTTTTTGATTACCTTGGTTGCCATTTTATCACAGGAAAGATTAGCCTCTAGAATGGAACCTAGGTAGGTGACCTCATCTTTCCTGGTGATAACAATGTCACCCACTTTTATGGTGAAGTCATTGACTTTCTTAAGTTTGATGTGGGACCCAAATAGGATGGATTCCGTTTTACCCAAGAGTATGGATAGCTTGTTGTCAGCGAGCCAGGTGCAAGTTCTACAGAGCTCAGCACTGAGGATTTTCTCCACCTGTGAATGGCATCTAGATATTCGTCCCAAGTTTCTGGTTTTGTGCCCACAAGTTTGCTGAGCGCCCTGGAAAATAAAACATATTCAAATTTTAAATTACAATTTGCATTTGTCAAAAACCCCACAATTGAATTGTACCAGCGTAAACTGAAGACCACATAGATCATATTTAATGAATAGATTGACCCCAGAAAAGGTAGGAGCTATATTTCCTTCACCTTTGGATGGTCCCATTCATCCTCTCCACCAAACCATTAGTCTGAGGATGGTAGTGGGCAAAGAGGCTCCGCTGGATGCCCAGCTTGGCACACACACTCCTGTTAATCTGTAAATGTAGAGTGCACATACGTTTTACACAGTAAAAAAATAGCTTGGATTATATATTTTGTTTGGTAGGTGCAGGATTATAAAATATTTGGAAGCAGTAACAATGTACACATGAATTCAGTCAAATAGTTGTCGTGGTTTCCATATTTACCGCATTGACAAATTCTGTGCCTTGGTCTGTCAATATCCTTTTTGGTGCCTCAAACTGATGAAAAATTTGTATAATGCATTCGGTCACCTATGCCGCATTTTTGGATTTTAGTGGATAAGCCTGTGGCCATTTAGTAAAATAATCAATCATGACACAGATATATTGATTGTCATTTTTTGTCTTGGTTAATTTTCCCACCAGGTCCATGCCTATAAACTCAAATGGGTGTTTGACCTAAAAAAGTAGAATAAAGAACATCAGATTAGGAGCAGGATCATTGGAGACAGTTTAATAATTTATTGGGTGTAAATAAATACAAATATCAAAATCTATTTTAAAGGCCTACTGAAATGATTTTTTTTTATTTAAACGGGGACAGCAGATCTATTCTGTGTCATACTTGATCATTTCGCGATATTGCCATATTTTTGCTGAAAGGATTTAGTATAGAACAACGACGATAAAGATCGCAACTTTTGGTATCTGATAAAAAAAAGGCTTGCCCCTACCGGAAGTAGCGTGACGTAGTCAATTGAACATATACGCAAAGTTCCCTAATGTTTACAATGATGGCCGCATGAAGTGAGAGAGATCCGGACCAAGAAAGCGACGATTTCCCCATTAATTTGAGCGAGGATGAAAGATTTGTGGATGAGTAAAGTGCAAGTGAAGGACTAGTGGGGAGTGGAAGCGATTCAGATAGGGAAGATGCTGTGAGAGCCGGGGGTGACCTGATATTCAGCTGGGAATGACTAAAACAGTAAATAAACACAAGACATATATATACTCTATTAGCCACAACACAACCAGGTTTATATTTAATATGCCACAAATTAATCCCACATAAAAACACCTAGGTGTTTGTTATGCTAGCTCCTAGCTACTAGCTACTAGCTCGAGCGGGTAATATGGACGGGATCCCGTATATATAACCCGCCAATACAATTCAAACACCTGCACAACACACACACTCACTCAGCCCAAAGAACCGTTCACCTAACCCAAGGTTCATAAAGCTTATATATTTAACCAAAGTTACGTACATGACACGCACGTACGGGCAAGCAATCAAATGTTTGGAAGCGCGCGGGTGGGACCTGATATTCAGCTGGGAATGACTACAACAGTAAATAAACACAAGACGTATATATACTCTATTAGCCACAACACAACCAATCTTATATTTAATATGCCACAAATTAATCCTGCATAACAAACACCTAGGTGTTTGTTATGCTAGCTCCTAGCTACTAGCTACTAGCTCGAGCTAGTTATAGCAAGCGATCAAATGTTTGGAAGCGTACTCACGGTATCGCGTCTGCGTCTGTTAACGAAGTCAAAGTCCTCCTGGTAAGAGTCTCTGTTGTCCGAGTTCTTCGATCTTGACTGCATCTTTCGGGAATGTAAACAATGAAACACCAACTGTGTTGTGTTGCTGACTTCCCTCGCAAAATACTCCGCTTCGCACCGACTTTCTTCTTTGCTTGCTCAGCTTCTTTCTCCATAATGCAATGAACAAATTGCAACAGATTCACCAACACAGATGTCCAGAATACTGTGGAATAATGAGATGAAAACAGCTATTTCGTATTGGCTTCAATGGGGAAGCCATACCTGTGTTCTACTGGCTACGTCACGCGCATACGTCATCCTCAAAGGCGTTTTGAACCGGAAGTTCCCCGGGAAATTTAAAATTGCACTTTATAAGTTAACCCGGCCGTATTGGCATGTGTTGCAATGTTAAGATTTCATCATTGATATATAAACTATCAGACTGCGTGGTCCTTAGTAGTGGGTTTCAGTAGGCCTTTAATATGTTAACATGCTGTTGTGTAGTAGTAATTAACCTTCCTCTTATATTTCAATTGACATGTTTTTACAGCTTCCTTTGTGACCCTCGGACTCAGAGCAAAGCCATGGAAGAAAATATATATATAAAATATATTTACCTTTATAGGTGTGTATTCCACCTCCTTTTTTATTATGGGCTGGCTGGCCTGGCAAACGATACAATCGGCCACCTGCAAAGAACACAATTCATATGAACAACGTTATCATCAGCTGGCAACATTTGGTGACTGTCATTTCATATTCTGTGAAATAACACAAGGACCAGTTATAAAACTGTGTAATAAAGGAAAACTTCTAGTAGGATTATATAAAAAGCAAATTTGCTTCAAGTGTCATTGAATTACCCAGGGGCGGATTAAGAAATTTTGGCCCCCTGGGCCTGACATGGTCTTGGCCCCTCAACCCCCCGCGCGTGTGGGCGCACACACACGCACGCACTATGCAAGAAATACTGTATACTGTGAACAGACATGCACACTGTACTGTACAGAAGAGTGCACATACTGCACACACACTATTAGGTATACCACACAGACACTGACAAGCACAGGTTTCACACAGACACAGGGGGAGGGGATAAATGGCCTAAAAATAAACATTTTGGAAAATGATTACGCCCACTTCAGTGATGGTGCATTGGGTCATTTGAGAGATATTATGTATTGGAAGTTGGTAGCTATCATGAAATAAACCCCCCACCCCACCCAAAAAACTAAATCGGACATGATTTTTGCCCCCTTTTCCTCCCTTCTATCATTAAAAATAAAATAATATCTTAGGAAAACACTTTGGCATAACGGCAGCTGTGCAGCAAATTGAGGCTCAAAGTCTGTATCTATTTGTGGTTAAGCTTGAGGAGAAGGAGAAAGGTAAAATGATAACATGCATCGGAGAGCACCACAAAGAAAGGTGTAGGCCAGTTCATGGTACAAGGGCTGCATGCAGGTCAAGATAGCCCATTTCCAAGAATGCTATAGTGGCTGGACAGGCACTGGACATGTCCTGAACTCAGTGTCAGACGTGGCTGCCGAATACTTGGATGAAGTGAAGCAGCTGACAGATCTCATGCTGCCCCATCTGAAGACTGTCCTGGCCAGGCAGAGGATGGATGAGGAGACCTTCCCAATGGACCCTGTCAGTGAACAGGCTAGTAACATTGATGGCACCCCTGTGCACAACATTGGGATGGAGAGACAATGTGGCAAGGTGGACTACAAACTGAAGAAGTTGGGCACACTGAACGCAGTCAATAGGTCAATAATTTTACAGAAGAGCCAGGAGCTTCAGAGGTTTCAAGGCAGCAGCACAAGCAAAAAGGGAGGTTGAACTCAACTGGAGTAAATTCATGAAGGCAAAATTCGAGAGTAGGGCAGATGAGAAACAAGAGATGGCTCAAAGAAAGGAGACTAGACATGCTGGACACACTGAAATCTTTTGATGGCCCCTTCACGATAGTGGGGAAGTTGAAAAGTTCCTTGTGGATGAAAGTCTGCACAAGAATGCAAAGCTGCAGAGAATGAAGCTTGAGGTTCAGTTTGCCAGAGAAAGCACCAAGCTTCTGCCTAAAGTCAATCCTATCTTCACAATCCAGGTGACACTTCCCAGAAATGGCAAAAGTGCAATTCTCCAAGTCATAATGGATACTTAGAATTTTATGGTGGTGGTAAGTATTCATGAAAACAGGTAGCCTAACATTAGTGAATGGGTGAATTCTGGAAATAACCTAAAAATCTTACACAGTGCACCTTTAAGCAAGGGGTTTCTTTCGTGCTTTCAATTTTGCAAAATCATCCACCACATCATTGAAGTCCAACTCTCTTGTCAGCTCACTCTCAATTGCCATTAGAGATAACGCATTTAATCTTTTCTGAGTCATTCTTGTGCGCAGCTCATTTTTTACTCTTGATAAAAGAGAGAATGAGCGTTCTCCCTCACAGTTACTGACCGGTAGAGTGAGAAAAATCTGTAGCGCAATGTATGTATTAGGAAACGTAGGCTGTAGTCCAAAATGTATTATTGTTTTGAGCAGTCCTGAAGGGGTCCTCTCCTCATCAGTGTTGTTGAGCTGTATAAAAGATTTGAACTGTATAAGCTCCTGTCCAAGACTTTCATTGAGGTCAGATGGGTATGATTCAGTGAGAATCTTGGCCTTGTGAAGGACTGAAGCATTGGACTCTGTATCCAAAGAGAAAAGGACACTGAACAAATTGTTCAGATGTTTGTAGGCCTCCAGACGGTGATTAAGGCTTGAACTCAGTTGATCAATAGAGGCAATAAATGTCTCTATTTGAAACAGTTGCCTTCCCTCAAGCACAACATCTGGGGATGCTGATTCATCAGCAAACTTTTTACGTTTCCTCGTCCGTTCAGCCCTGTAAGATGGGGTGCCACCCAACATGTTTAAGGCTTTCTGCTCAAAATGATCAAATAGATCTCTTTGGGAGAGAACAAAGGTGCGCAGAGATTCCAGCAATCTAACTGCTGTACCAAGGTCCATGTCTGCTTTTTGAAGTTGCAGACTTGTGGCCTGAAATCTGGACAAAACAGTGTCCCAAAAGCCTGCCATGAAGGCCATCTCAAGTGAATCCAGCTTCCGCACTAGACTGTCAGCTTCAGTTCGTGTGTCTCGTTTCTCTGTGTCATCAGTGGAAATAACCTGTAGTGCTGCTTTTATTTTACTGTAGTTCTGCCACAGTGCTTTGGTAGATTCTGCACGGCAACTCCAACGCGTGTTGGATAAAGCTTTAAGTGTGAGATCTATGTTGGAATTGCCAAATACCCTGTCCCATCGGTGTGTGGATGCAGTTGTGAAGTTGTAAATAGACTGAATCAAGTCAAAATACTTAGAGACTTCATTTCCACATCTGTCAATGCTGTTGACTCCCACCAAATTCAAAGAGTGAGCTGCACATGGAATATAGTGTATTAATGGGTTGCTTTTCTTTAAGTGAGCCTGCAACCCATTATACCTCCCTGACATGTTGCTGGCATTATCATAAGCCTGCCCCCTGCAATTTGACAGCTCTAACCCTAGATTTTCCAACACAGACATGACACAGTTAGCCAAACTTTCACCTGTATGGCTAGTAATGGGCTCAAAACCCACAAAGCGTTCAACAACACTGCCCTCTTTGCTAACAAAACGGAATATGAATGTCAATTGGTCCACATGAGATAAATCTGGGGTTGAATCCACAATGATAGAGTAGTATTTGCTTGCTTGCAGTTCATCTGCTATAGCCTGTTTGGTTTTTGCACCCATCAATTCAATGAATTCCTCACAAATGGTGGAGGACAGATATGAGGTATTACCTCGACCCATCTGCCCAAACTTTCTGATGTGATCCTTTAGAAAGGGATCAAATTCAGCCAGGACCTCCAGAATACCAAGGTAGTTCCCATTGAGAGGAGACCCTAACGATTCATTTTTACCCCTAAATGCAAGGCCCCTTTCTGCAAGGAATTTAATGACTGCAACAACTCTTTGTAACACCTGCCTCCAATAGCTGCTCTCTGCCTGAAACTGTTTGAACAGGTCTGCATCAACTGTGGCACCTTTGGCGCGGTTCAAGACTGCTTGCATGCAGGTTATGTGCTCAGCACTTCGCTCATGTTCACCAAATCTTTCTGAGTGTTTCCAATCACAATAGCCTGTCACAAAAGAATGCGTTTTTGGGGAAAACAGTTTGCATGCAAAGCAGTAAACATTACCAGTAGAGGGAGAGTACATCAGCCACTCTCTTTGTACTCGTTGTCCATTGGGCAAGTGTGAAGTAAAATGTTCATTGTTTAGGCATCGGGTTTTGCCTCCTAGCCCACTGTTCCTCACAGAAGCTGGATAATGGCTGTGACGGTTGTGAAATGATTTTGCACCTCTTTGAATAAGAACTTCCTTCATTGACTCAGTGAGGGTCTCAGCCCATTTAGCGGGATCACTAGGTAGAGTTGTCACTGTAGATGGTGTTGAAGAAAGATTCAGCTCATTTTCTATGCTGTCCAGAGGTGCAGTGACCTCACATTCATCCGAGCAACTGGCTACTGCTGAATTGGTTGAATCATAAGCATCAGAAGCATTTGGTTCAGTGTCTACACTTGTAGTGGTCTCAGGATCTTGGGAGCTACATGCTAGCTCAGGTGCATTGCTAACCTTAGCTGAATTTGCAGTAGCATTTATAGAATTGCTTTCAGCAGATGTCTTTGTACTGAAGAAGCTGGAGATATTTGGAACACTCTCAAGTAAAACTGATTCCTTTTTTTTCTTTTCTTGCTGAATTTTTTTTCTAGCTCCTCCACTTAAACGTTTATGATCCATATTTCCCTTCTTTCTTTGCACATTGGCTCTTTGCCTATCACAACAGATAAACCAACTATGTGTGTGTGTGTGTGTGTGTGTGTGTGTGTGTGTGAGTTTGTTTGTGTGTTTATGATCGGTGCTGCTTCCTTCAAGTGTGTGAGGTGATTTAGAAAACTAGCAACCCAGCATCAACACTCCAAAGCAGAGAATAACAGCTTACTAGCATAGACAATTGAGAGCAGAGAATCAACTGATTCGTCTGATAGACAGCAGGAGAGCAGAGTGGTCAGTGATGATCGAATCAAGAAAATGTCTAAATGGCAAGGGAACAGACTGATTTGTACTGAGGAGAAAGAGAGAGAGAGCCAATTACAGTGAAATATATTCCAAAAGAGCCAAGTGACTAGCTGAAGGCAGGGACAAATGCCTTGGAGTGACCAACAAGAGTGCAAAGTACCAAATGGCAAAATGTGGAAAGACCAACAGGCAGATCTGCTTTTACCTCTTATCTTTACAACCAAAAAGTTGCTAAATGATGTTTTCAGTCGCTAGCCAGGTATGGCCAAAAGACGCGAAATCTAGCGGCAAAGTCGGTCAATCACACTGACAGTGAAACAAATATTTTGAAAAGATAATAATTGTACACCTTTGTGCACTTTAGTCTTCTATCTAAATATTTTCACAAAGGACACCAAGGCAGCTTGCTAGCTATGATGGGAGCAACAATGTCTGATAGACAGCAGGAGAGCAGAGTGGTCAGTGATGATCCAATCAAGAAAATGTCTAAATGGCAAGGGAACAGACTGATTTGTACTGAGGAGAAAGAGAGAGCCAAGTACAGTTAAATATATTCCAGAGCCAAGTGACTAACTGAAGGCAAAGACAACAGCCAGATACCTTAGCAGAGACCAACAAGAATTCAAAGTACCTAATAGCAAGATGGCGAGACCAACACAATAAATTGTATTAGGATTTAATTTATTAACGTTAATCTTAACAGCCAAAAAGTTGCTGAATAATGTTTGTAGTCGCTAGCCAGGTATGCCCAAAACAAGAGTCGCTAAACCTAGCAGCAAAGTTGCTTAATTGCAACACACTCTAGGATTCAGGGGAATTAAGGATAATAAAGATATTAATTGTACAACTTTTTGTACTTTTTTTCTAGTTTTTTGAGTCGCCAGCCATGTATGGCCAAAAGTCGCTAATTGAATGCCAACGTTGCTTAATCGCCAACACACTGGGACTCACTGAAGGACTGACTGAATAAAAAAGATAATTAAGATAATTGTGTACTTTTCTCTTCTGATATTTTCTCTAAGGACCCCAAGCTATCTGCAAGCAGCAATAATGTCTGACAGACAGGAGAGCAGAGTGGTCAGTGATGAATGGCAAGGGAACAGGCTGATTTGTACTGAGGAGAAAGAGAGAGAGAGAGCCAATTACAGTGAAATATATTCCAAAAGAGCCAAGTGACTAGCTGAAGGCAGGGACAAATGCCTTGGAGTGACCAAGAAGAGTGCAAAGTACCAAATGGCAAAATGTGGGAAGACCAACAGGAAGATCTGCTTTTACCACTTATCTTCACAACCAAAAAGTCGCTAAATGATGTTTTTAGTCGCTAGCCAGGTATGGCCAAAAGACGCGAAATCTAGCGGCAAAGTCGGTCAATCACACAGTGAAACAAATAATTTTAAAAAGATAGTAATCGTACAATGTCTTGTACTTTTGTCTTCTTTCTTAATATTTCTCAAAGGACACCAAAATGTCGCTATCTGCAGGCAGCTTGCTAGCTATGATGGCAGCAACAATGTACCTTAGAGTGACTGACCAACAAGAGCTCAAAGTACCTAATGGCAAAATGTGGAGAGACAGACACAATAAATTGCATTAAGATGAAGAGAACTGTTGCTATTATTAATCTTAACATCAACCAGAAAGTCGCTAAATGTCACCAGCCAGGTATGGCCAAAAGTCGCTTAATTGGCCACACACAGTAACAGAGAAACTAACAAAAAAAAGATCATAAAGATAATAGTTGTACAACTGTGTGTACTTTTGTCTTCTTTCTAAATATTTTCCCAAAGGACACCAAAATGTTGCTATCTGCAGGCGGGAGCGTGCCTATGTTCCCCGGGTCCTATGTTCCCCGGGTCCTATGTTCCCCGGTTGTTCCTGGGTCTTTGTATGCGACCGGGGAACTTAGGACCCTTTTTCTAAAAAAGGGTCCTATGTTCCCTGCATTGTATCTGGCGAAATTGCGAAATTGTGCCCTGACCAAAACCATCCCTAAACCTAACCTGTCACAGGGCGTTGTGGAGCACTTTTTTTTGGCGAAATTGTGCCCTGACCAAAACTATCCCTAAACCTAACCTGTCACAGGGCGTTGTGGAGCACTTTTTTGGCGAAATTGTGCCCTGACCAAAACCATCCCTAAACCTAACCTGTCACAGGGCGTGCGGCAGCAGATAGAGCAACTCAAACGCGAACTTCCTTCCTTCGACAACTTAAACGCGTCTCTGTCATGAGTGTCTGCGTGCGTCTTACTTAGTCGCGCATTGGAAGCAGCGGGGAACATAGAACCCTTTTCTGGAAAAAGTGTTGTACGTTCCCCGCAGCGGGGAACATACAACACTTTTTTTTAAAAAGGGTCCTTAGTTCCCCGGTAGAGGGGAACATAGGACCCGGGTAACATAGGGACGGGGAACATAGGGATGACCCGCTGCAGGCAGCTTGCTAGCTATGATGGCAGCAACGATGTCTGCCAGACAGGAGAGAGTGGTCAGTGACGATCGAATCGAGAAAATGACAAAATGGGTCAAAGACCAAAAAGTTATTAACTGACAGCAGTGACAAATGTCAGACTGTAAACTTTCTCGAAAGAAAAGGACAAAATGGGAAGATGCTGATAATAACAGCAAAATGGAAAATATAAGAATTTCCAAGTAATGCTCAACTCAAGTGTGTGTGTGTGTGTGTGTGCGCGCGTTAAACTTCTTGTTGAATGATTTCAAATTATCTCTGAGTCTGAACTGAGGGAAAGGAAACCAAATTTTGAGCAGTCTCTCACGAGTTCAAAATACCAAATGAGGAGATTCTAAAAGAACAGACCGGTTTATGAAAGACTCGATGGGGGAGGGGCACAGCTAAGAATACTTGAGTGAGATTCTGTGATCCAAATTCGAGATAGAGCTTTTTGATAATGATAATTTGTCAGAGTAAGGTTGTGTAATCAAAATTTGAGAATGAGCTTTGTCAATCAATCAAGAATATTTGCATTAAGTTCTGTGATCAAAATTCAGAAACAACCTTTAATAATTGATAAAGAATATGTGAGTGAGGTTGTGTGATCCATCCAATTTGAGAATTAGCTTTGATAATAATGATTGAGAGCCTCTGGCCCTCTGTGGATCATGGCCGCGGGGCCAATTTTGCCTGGCCCCTTGGGGCCTCTGTGGGTCGTGGCCGCGGGGCCAAGTTGGCCTGGCCCCTTGGGGCCTCTGACCCTCTATGGATCGGGGCCAAGTTGGCCTGACCCCTCGGGGCCTCTGGCCCTCTATGGATCATGGCCGCGGGGCCAAGTTGGCCTGACCCCTTAGGACCTCAGGCCCTCTGTGGGTCGCGGCCGCAGGGCCAAGTTGACCTGGCCCCTTGGGGCCTCTTACCCTCTATGGATCGTGGCCGCGGGGCCAAGTTGACCTGGCCCCTTGGGGCCTCTGGCCTTCTGTGGCTCGCGGCCGCGGGGCCAAGTTGGCCTGGCCCTTTGGGGCCTCTGGCCTTCTGTGGGTCGTGGCCGCGGGGCCAAGTTGGCCTGGCCCCTTGGGGCCTCTGACCGTCTATGGATCGTGGCCGCGGGGCCAAGTTGACCTGGCCCCCTGGGGCCTCTGACCCTCTATGGATCGTGGCCGCGGGGCCAAGTTGGCCTGGCCCCTTGGGGCCTCTGACCGTCTATGGATCATGGCCGCGGGGCCATGTTGGCCTGGCCCCTTGGGGCCTCTGGCCCTCTGTGGGTCGCGGCCGCGGGGCCAAGTTGACCTGGCCCCTTGGGGCCTCTTACCCTCTATGGATCATGGCCGCGGGGCCAAGTTGGCCTGGCCCCTTGGGGCTTAAGATTATTATTTTTGCAAAAGTAGTTTTGCTTGGGTCGCGGCCGCGGGGCCAAGTTGGCCTGGCCCCTTGGGGCCTCTGGCCCCCTGGGCCTGGGCCCGGTAGGCCCGGTCATTAATCCACCTATGGAATTACCCATTTATCAATGTCCGCGACCATTCCAGGCCAGAAACATCACCTGGAAATGGCGTCTCGGATCTTTTTTTGTCCCGTGTGGGCTCCTTTGGCACTGGCATGGAACTCAGTGAAGACATCATTGGCCTCTTTTCTGTCCACATACAACCTTAGTTTTTTGGAGGATCTGGTCACACCGATGTAGTACAGTTCCTCTCCTAAGAAATACATTGGAAAATATATCAACCCAAGAAACATTTTCTTGTGAAGGTTGCTACAGCCAGATGGGTTTGCTATCATGTTGAGACACCCAATGTTAAAGATGAATTGGATAAATAAAAATTAGCCATGGAGGGCTCCATGTTCAGCTGCAACTGCATGAAATGTTTAACATTTCCTGAAGAAAAGTTGTATCATGTAAAATGATTGGCAGAGAAACCTGTAGCAAAATAAAAGAAAAAAATGGAGACACAGGTAAAGGAAATATTATCGCAACAAGAGATTATTGTGTAAGATTTCCTGCAATAACCATTGTCCATCCTTGCCTAAGGCACCACTTAGGGTCACATGTGGTGCTGCAGCCTATTCCAGCAAATATTGGGCAAGGTAGGAAAACATCCTGGGCAGGTAACAAGTCCATCACAGGACACACACAATTGACTGACATGTTCAAACCTAGGGGCCTACTTTTAAATAGTGTCTTCTAATAAAATAATATGAAGGATTTGGAAGTGGATTTAAAATACAATGACAGGGAAGTTAAGTAAACAAATATAACATCTTTAAAAAAGATTGATAACACAATTATATAATACCATTATTTTCACAGTGTGCAAGTTCTGTATCTGCAAATGTATTACTGGTTTTCATGTTTTTTTCACATTCCCAGGGGAATAACATAAACACATGTCAGAAAGAACATGCGATCAGATGCCAAACTTGTTAGAAAAACTCTCTAGCGCCAACATATACCGCTCTAAGTAGTTTACTAAGTGTCTTGGATAATACTTGGGGAGTCAATCCTGCATAGTTACATAGCTAAAAGTGGGCCAATATGACATGTGCATGGTTTATCTGTTGTCCCAATCGTTCCACCTTAGGAAGCACCCAGAGAGAAAAATACATTCTGGAGACTGATTTGACATTAAGTTATCTAATTTATGACAGTCTTCCCGATTAACAGTAGAAATGAATAAGCAAAATGCGTGAGTAATTTTTAGTCGACGAGTCTGTACTTAACTTTATCTGGGACGCTACGAAGGCATGTGCCATTGGATGTAAAATGACTTCTTCAAATCTCTTGAATATGAAAGTTTCTGAAAATGCCACTCACCTTCAACATTGTACCTTGCGGCCTTTCGGCGAATGTCATTTGTTTCTACTTTGGAGATGGCGGCTGAATAAATACCTTTTGTTTTATAGTCGAAAATAGCTCTGTACAACGAAGGATCCATTTCCACTAGGAAATTAAAAAGGTGAAAACAACACTGGGCCGATGTTTGAATCCAAGGGAGAGAGAAAACAATGCTTAAAAATTTGTAAAAGAGCGTTTTAATTATGTTTTGATAATGCTATCTTTAAACCACTTTGGACATTTGCCAAACTATCGATTTTCCTCAGGATCTGAAAGCAATCTATTAAGTGCGACCGCGGATTGATACTTGGCAATGGAAAAACACCCGTGGTGATATGTCGCCTTCAAAGGGCTTTAAATGATATTGTTGCAATTCAACAAGCATTGATACACAATAACGTAAAATCAACTATGATTAGTTTATTCAAATTTACTCTAGAGTTTAATCGAGAAAAGATAACGTAAATTGTGAGAAGTTAATATGCAACACTTCATGGGGCTACCGCGCATGCTCGTCACTACTGTTGCATGCTGGGTAGTGTAGTTCTTATATTCCCTAGCTCAGGGGTGCTCACACTTTTTCTGCAGGCGAGCTACTTTTCAATTGATCAAGTCACGGGGATCTACCTCATTCATATATATAATTTATATTTACTTATTTATGAAATATATGTTTTTGTTAACAGGTTAAAGGGGTTTAATGATAATGCAAGCATGTTTAACACATATAGTTAATATTTTTAATAAATTAAAGGTGTTTAATGATAATACAAGAATGTTTAACACATATAGTTAATATTGTTAACAAGTTAAAGGTGTTTAAAGATAATGCAAGCATGTTTAACACATATAGTTAATATTGTTAACAAGTTAAAGGTGTTTAAAGATAGATAATGGGTGAGGGCGGACCTACGTCACTTCCGCCTACCAATCCCCTAGCAACCGGGAATTCGTTGAAAACAAACCAGCTCACAGCGAACACAGCATTGACAGAAAAAGCATTTAACGAGCGTTGTGGCTTGGAAGTCGGCGTTAAATCCTTCATTTACGCATTTTTACTTATTCGCATATCGTGTGAAAAAACGAAAATGTATTATTTGCGTCGGACTCGTCTCAGTAAACTTTAAAGCTTCTCAGGCTTAGCTTAGCTTGCTAGTTAGCTTAGCCTGCGCGCTACTAAGAAAGAGACACGGAAGTTATCAACAACTTTGTGTGAACACGCCGTACTTGTTGGAGCCCACGTCGAAGAAGAAGCGCTTGTTGTCCACAGTCATCGACGAGCCCTACGGCAGCTCCGCGGGCTCCTCGTCCACGCCGTAATCGTCAATAAGTTTGGCCAAAGCGTCGCGGAACTCGCTAAGTCCCTGGGCCGGGAGCGCGATGGTCTGACCCCAAGCCGGGCCCCCTGTTCACGGTCTGCCGGATCCTCAAGAACCGTCCCCGCTGGTTCTCTTTCAGGTCCATCTAGTACTTCCGATTCTCCCGCACTAGGAACTCGCTTTTCAGGGCCCGCCGCGGCTCATCCTGCACCATGCCCGGGTTGCTGGGACCCAACTGGGCGTAGTGTTCGATGAAGTCCCCCAAGTAGTCGCGGAACTCGACCGCCACCGACATAGACAGCGTGAGGCGGCTCTTGTTGCCACCGGCCCCGACTTCGGCTGCGAGCCATTTGTCTCGTCTCTGTGGGCTTTTATCACGCTTTGGCAGAACAAAATACAACCTTTGTTTTCCCTGTTTCCAGTTGTGGTTAGCACAACCAAAAACAACACAGTTTTTCGGCATTTTGGAGGCAGAATGACGGGTTTAACCAGCGTAGGTCGACAGGTTAAAGAGTAATGGCAACGGGTTGTTTTCAACGCCAGTCTGGTTGCTATGGCTCGAAGAACCCGTATGTAGCTCAGTTGCCCGGATGTCGGCCCTCACCCATACAAGCATGTTTAACACATATAGTTAATATTGTTAACAAGTTAAAGGTGTTTAAAGATAATGCAAGCATGTTTAACACATATAGATTCCTTTCTTTCATGAAGACAAGAATATAAGTTGGTGTATTACCTGATTCTGATTACTTGCTTTGATAGGAATCAGACAGTGGTGCTGATAACGTCCGCATTTTCAAATGGAGGAGAAAAAAAGTCCTCCTTTCTGTCCAATACCACATGAAAGTGATTGGTTTTTGGCATCTTATTTGTCCAGCTTCCGTACTCCTTTGTATACAGTGCACACTTGACAAGAAATACATTTGCGGAAAACTCCGTAGCTTGCTAGCTTGTGCACGCCAGCTTTCTGAGACTCTTAGCGCAGGCAGGATGAAGCAGAGCTTTTATTGTGAAGGCAGGAACTGTGCAGTCGGTCTTTGGAGTTTTGACGACAGGTACGGCGCCAGAGTCTGTTGAAATAAAAAGAGTTTCTCGCCTTCATCCTGTCGGTATTTTTTTCTTAATAATGAGCCTACAGCAGCCAGCGTCATCTCAGAAGACCCTCAGGTGCCGTGAATGTCAATCAAGTGACGAAAGTCACGTCATAGTGAAGATTTATGATCGCTCATTTTTAGGACTATTTTTTAATGCCTGGCTGGCGATCGACTGACACACCCTCCGTGATCGACCGGTAGCTCGCAATCTACGTAATGAGCACCCCTGCCCTAGCTCATAACATCACAGGGCTAACTTTAATATTGTCAATTTGAGCTTTTTCACATATGTCTTCTATTATCCACCTGAAACTATTCATTTTTTTCTTCTCTTTTTCTTGGCAGTTTAGTAACACTTGGTGAGTTGGATGTCCTTGCTTGGACCCTTTTAAGTTTGCCCAATAAACTGCTGACAGTTTATCTCTTCTCATGTGTCAAGGTTTTTCATTCATTTTGTGGATTTTGTAGCTCCACAACATAACCTTAATGCCTGTGACTGGATCCTGTCTATTTTTCCATGTCATGTTTTTGAAGCAAATTGATAAATGATGCATCCATAATCAATAACAGATGGAATTAAAGTGATATATATTGTTTTCAATGCCTGTCTATCAGCCCCCCCTACAATATTAACCTTTTAAAGCCCTCATTATATTTAACACCTTTTTACTTTTCTCCACTATTTTACTGATGTTGGTTGACCAGTCAGTGACGTGCAGAGGTGGGACCAAGCCATTGCTTTGCAAGTCACAAGTAAGTCTCAAGTCTTTGCCCTCAAGTCTCAAGTCAAGTCACAAGTCCTGCATTTTTAGTTTTGAGTCCTTTCAAGTCCTTTTAACCACAGACTAATATTTTTGCACAGATTGTGTATGCTTTTAAACCGCTGTATTTATTTATTAAAACAAGTGCATTTGAAATAGCAGGAAAAAAAATAGTACTGACAATGCAATTCATAATAGCACTATTAACCAGTCATTTTAATAGTTTAAACAATTTTAAACATTTAACTCATTCCTTTAAAGAATAAACACATTTGCAAAAACAAGTGCAACTGTACTTATTTGTACAAAAGTGTTAACATTGTATTTCCATGGCATATTGCATTGTAACTAGTTCCACAGCAGTTTCTATTCTGTTCTTACCTTATCTCATTGATCTCATCTCATACTGTACGTGTGTTGATGTGTGCGTACACATGAAAAACATAACAAATACATGAACATAACAATGAACAGAGTTGTACTTTTTAGATGTCAGGGCCATATGCAATATGTACACATATTCTTAATATAGTATACATTTTAACTGACCTTTATTTGACTATGTTTGTCTTTTTGTAGGTGGCTAAAATACACGGTGCTGCTGACCGCCGTCTAACGTTATGTTACTGTGTGTGATACATTGACTAACGTAACGTTACGTGTAGGTACCTCATGCAACCCTGCTTAAAAAAATCACTTGATAAAAAGTATGAATAAGGTAGCAAACTGCAGTGGACGCAACATATTGCTGTGTTTGGAATGATGTTATAACCATAGACATCTTATAAGTAGACGCAGTATTGGTTGCTGTGACGCGAGCAAATTGCATCTTGAAGTGGTGATGAGGAGCCGGCGAGCAGCCTAAACTGACAGTTGACAGGTAGAAAACAAAGATGCCGGGCTGGTGTTCAGCGTTTTCCTGCTCAAATGAGCGGACTGTTGAAAATAGGAATCGGGGGATTACTTTTCACAAGTAAGATTTAACATTAATGCACTATTGGTTGTATTTTATGAAAATAACATTACCACAGAGTTGAGAAGGAGCAAAGATCTTCAATATATGTATGTGAAAATCACAAATAAATCTTCTGGGGGAGGATGACGACCCTACAGGGGTTTGGTTTACAAACTTTCAGACCCACCTAAAACAAAATTCACCAGCCGCCACTGATTATGATGCATTCTCATTTTAGGCAAAATATAAGACAATACTTTCTTAACAGTATAATTGTAACCAGGAATAAGTCTTCAAGTAACAATATTCAAATACTAACATTGTTGGGTAAGACAGCATTTGGTTTTATTCTGAATCCAGTGAAACAGATTGGTGGTTTTAGCTGATATAAAGACTTTCAGGTGTTTATATATGTTTAAGTATTTGGCAGACGCTTTTATCCAAAGCGACATACATAAAAAATACATATATAACAATCACTGTAAACATGATAATTTAAGGGAAGAATGTAATACAAAGTATCAATACAAAGTGTCAAGACATAATAAACTCTCTGCTGCTGCAGCAACAGAGATACGGTCTATAAGATATATAGATATCTAATGTATTCATACATTGTTTATGTAGGATATACGCATGTATATATAACGTAATTATATTGTTTCTTCAACTTAAAAATAGCTGACCGTTTTTTTCCCCCTTCTCTGGGCTTATATTCCCAGTTTTGATCTCGGACGTCTGGTCACTTATAGCATATAAGAATATTATATTACTGTTAAGCAAACTATGAATAATAAAACATGTGTCCGTTATCATAGCTACACGTATGACAAAAAAGCGTGTGGAAATGAGTGGTATTCAGTGAGGTAAAATGAATTAAATGCGCTGACAGTTCATTGCTCCTGCCAAATGAATTGCACTGAGTGGAGCGGATCACCACTCCAAGATGGCGGCCCCGCGTCTCGTCTGCACCAGTAAGCAGTAGCGCTCGATGCTGCGTACCCTTATAAGATGTCTATGGTTATAACGTTAGCAGTGAGTTTACAGCCTCACTGATTTAACTACACAGCAAATAAAAGTCACGTTACTTAGCCAATAAACGTTATCTTACATTCAAAACTTACCCTTCTTTGTGCAACTTCAAATGTCGAACGAAGTTGGAAGTTGTTGCGTCTCCGTCTGTAATATTCGAACTGCGTGATTTGCATACGGCAATTCCTTTTTTGTTGACCAAGTCGTAGTTTTTATACCCGAACGAAACCAACTTTGGTATAAATCTCTCTCACTGGCGCGTTGTTTGACAACTCTTGTTCATTGGTTGTCCTGCAATTTGATTGGATGAATGCTGTGTGATGAAAACAATGTAGATCTAATTTGATTGGCTGTTGTACTGAGAGCACACACGCTGACACGCATCACACACGCTGATAGACAGACACGTACAAAATGAAAGCTACGGAGCGCTCCCAAATAACTTTTTAAGCTTTAGGTTTTGGGGAAAGTAGCAAGTCATGTCAAGTCAAAAGGCTCAAGTCCAAGTGAAGTCACAAGTCATTGATGTTAAAGTCTAAGTCGAGTTGCAAGTCTCTTTACATTTTGTCAAGTCGAGTCTAAAGTCATCAAATGCATGACTCGAGTCTGACTCGAGTCCAAGTCATGTGACTCGAGTCTGTATAAGGAATGGCTCAGGGACACAGAGAGGTAGCGTTGCTGTCATGTTTACTAGTCATTCAGGAAGTAAGCCCCAGCCCCAAAGCACCCTGGGATATGTAGGCATAGCCTACCACTACACCTCCCCTTCTTAGTTCAGCAACAACATATTCAAACACAAACTAATAAGCAAACTTATTCAAACATTTTAGATGAACTTAGACCACTGTAAATGAATAACTCTGACATAGTATTACAATCATCTTTCGCTTACACTTCTTTTTTCTTTTTTTTCCACAAACAAGAACTTGAAATACTTTAGAGTTCTACAAAACGCTTACATTTCTTTTTTTTTTTTCTTTTTTTTTTTTTTTCACAAACAAGAACTTGAAATACTTTAGAGTTCTACAAATCAAGTCTCTCAGGAGCCTTTGTCACTCTGCCTGACCTGGTGACTTGTGGTTGTCCAGGAGGAGTACCTGTGGCTCTGAGGTGGATTCTGTTTCTCCTCAGAACGCCCCTGTCAGTCTCTACCAAGTATGACCTTGGTGTGTGGGCATTTCCCAATACAGTCCCAGGGGTCGCTTCCGTGGTGACCCACACTTTCTGTCCAGACGGGAGCTCTGGGAGCGCACGGGAACGGTGGTGGTGGTTGTAGTTTGCAGCTTGCTTGCGTCGCCCTTCCTCATCCTTCTGGCGAAACTCCTGCAGCTCGGGCCATTTAGGGTCCAGCTTGCTTGAAGGCTGCGGCAGTGATGTGCGCAGGTTCCTCCCCATCAGCAACTGCGCTGGTGAGAATCCGTGCTCTAGCGGTGTGGCTCTGTATGCCAGTAGTGCCCTGACTTGGTCAGTGTCTTTTTCCCACAGCTTCTTGACAGTTTGAACAGCACGCTCCGCTTCACCATTCGCTTGTGGGTAGCGAGGACTGCTCGTGACATGTGTGAACCTGCACTCTTTTGCAAATGCTCTGAATGCCTCCGACGAAAACTGGGGCCCATTGTCAGAAACCACGGTCTGTGCGTAACCATGATGACTAAAAGCATCTTTCACAGCTCCAATGGTGGCCTCAGATGTCGTAACTCTGAGCTCTGCCACCTCGATGTACCTAGAAAAATAATCAACAATAAGTAGGTAAGTCTTTTTGCTCCATTCAAACAGGTCCATCCCCACCTTTTGCCATGGGCGATCTGGTACTGTGGTCTCCATCAGCGGCTCTCTGTACTGGATTCTATATTTTTGGCACGTTTCACACTGGTCCACTGCCTCTCTGATGTGGGCAGTGATTCCAGGCCACCATACCGATTCCTTGGCTCTAGAGCGACATTTGGAGATTCCTTGATGACCTTCGTGAAGTTTAGTCATGATCTCCCTTCTGAGTGCTTGTGGTATCACCAGTCTCTCGCCTTTCATGAGAAGGTCATCTGCAAGATACAGGTCTGCTCTGACCTTCCAGTAGGGGGCAACGTCTGGCCTCAGCGTGTGTTTTTCCGGCCATTCTGTCAGACAGTAGTGTGACACTGTTTTGCATGTTTCATCTGCTTGTTGTGCCCGTTTAATTTCTTCCAATCGTGTGTCTGTAGCGGGGAGTGAGGACACAACAGCATTCACAAACACCTGGACCTCTCTTTCAAGTTCCAAGTCACCAGGTGACATCTTGTCCTGAAGCGGCGCTCTAGACAGCGTGTCTGCAGTGATGAGGTTTTTCCCTGGGACATGAACAATGTCATAATCATACCTCAGGAGTCGCAGACGAAATCTCAGAACCCTTGGTGGCAGATCATCCAAACCTCTGGTGCTCAACAGTGGGACCAGGGGCTTATGGTCTGTCAGGAGTGTGAAGTGTAGACCCTGCACGTAGGAGGTCAGTCTTTCGCACGCCCATGTTGCTGCCAGCGCCTCCTTTTCAATCTGCGCATAGCGCTTCTCTGTATCTGTCAGTCCTCTTGAAATAAACGTCACTGGTTGCCATGAGCCATCAGCCTGTTTCTGCGTGAGAACAGCACCTATTCCGTATGCTGATGCATCTGCTGCTACTTGAGTCTCTGCTGCATTTGAATATTTAGCAAGTGCTGTCGGTGAGCTCAGTCCTTCTTTCAGCTTTTGAAAAGCAGTCTGTTGAGGTTCCCCCCAGACCCACTCATTTTTCTCCCTCAGTAGGTCTTTCAGGGGCACGGTGACAGTAGCCAGTTGTGGCAAGAATTTGGACAGGTAATTTGCCATGCCTATTAGGCGGCGCACATCCTCCGCGCATTCAGGCTCTGGCATCTGAAGAATCGCTTTTGTTTTGTTTGGGTCGGGCTCGATGCCTTTTGCCGAAACCTTGTGACCAACAAAGATCATGTGCTCCTTAGCAAACTCACACTTCTCGTTCAAAGTGAGGCCTTCCTCCTGCATTTTCTGGAGCACACTGTGCAGTCTTTGGTCATGTTCCTGTCTGTCACGGCCATACACAAGAACATCATCTGCATGACACAGCACACCCTCAAAATCCTCCAACATTTGTGACATCCTTCTTTGAAAATGTTCTGGAGCGGATTTGATCCCAAAGGGCAGGCGGTTGAACAGATATCTCCCAAAAGGAGTGATGAATGTGGTTAATGGTCGTGATTTTGGGGTTAATGGGATTTGCCAAAATCCAGATCGAGCATCTAGTTTTGTGAAAACCTTTGCCTCTGACATCATCGCAAGTGTTTGGTCGACGGAAGGAAGAATATGGCGTTCTCTTTTCACTGCTTTGTTTAGCTTTGTGAGATCTACACAGATCCTGAGTTTGTCCTGCTTTGGTTTTGGAACCACAACCATTCCAGAGCACCAAGCCGTTGGTTCTGTCACTTTTGATATGACTCCCATAGTTTCCATTCTATCCAGTTCTTCACGCACTTTCTCTCTCAGTGGCAGTGGGACCCGTCTGGGTGTTGAGAGAGCATAAGGTGTCGCTCCTTTTTTCAGCTCTATGCGGTACGGCTCCTTCAGCTCACCAAGCCCATGGAACACCGCTGGATACGCTGCTTTGAAATCTGTTTCAGGCTGTGTCGCTGTGACAGCCTCTGCTCTGTGAACCAGTTGCATGGCCTCTATGGCTGGTAGTCCCAGAAGTGGTTGTGTCAGTCCTGCCACAACATAAACATGTTGGTCTGTAAAGAGGCCTTTTGCTAGCATTTTCCCCTGGAAACAGCCCTTTACATTCAGGGGGTTGCGTCCCGGTCCAAACAGTTTCTTAAGTGGTTTCTCCAACTTGCCATCTCGTGTTGGTTTAAAGACACTTTCCGGTATGGATGTCACGTCAGCTCCTGTGTCGATTTTAAAATTAATGGCTTCCCCGTTGAGTAGTATATTTTCCATCCAAGGCCTTGTAGTCTGTGTTTGCACCTCACCTAGAAAAGCATAGTCCTCCTGATCATTGTCACCGTCTGACTGGCACTCTGTGACTGTGTTTACTGCTTTCCCTCTGAAACAGGCCACTGCATAATGTCCAATTTTGCGACACTTGCGACATTCTACATCTTTAGCTGGGCAGTCTTTCCATGCATGTCTGCGTCCTTTTCCACATCGGCCACACTCTTTTTCTCCTTGAGTGTCTGACCTTTGGCCTTTGTTTGAGTGTTGAGGCTTTTTCCCCAGGCGCTGAAACCTTGTCTGAACAGCATCTAAATTTATCTTGGAGTCTCCTTCTCCAGCAGTGTTGTACATTAATGTCTGTTGTTTCTTAACAGTTTCACTTTGTCTCACTCTTTGTATTGTCTTCACCAGGGTCAATTCTGAGTCCATCTGTAGCTGTTCTGACAGCCTCCTGTCATTTATTCCAACCACAATTCTGTCTCTTATTAGCTCTTCCTTCAGATCTCTATAGTTACAATGTTCTGCTAACTTGTGCACAGTGGTGATGAATGCTTCTGCACTCTCTCCATCTTGTTGGAACCTCATGTTAAACTGGGCCCTTTCAAAAATCACATTGTGTTTTCCCACACAGTGCTGCTCAAATGCTTCTTTAACTGTATCATACTTCTTTTTGTTTTCATCAGTCAACGGTAAAACTGCCAAAATATCATCTGCTGCATCTCCCATAGCATAGAGAAGTGAATTCACCTGATACTCCTCTTCTTTCTCTGTTAATCCAGATACAACACGAAATCTCTCAAACCTTCTGATCCATCTTGGCCATCCTGACGGATTTGAGAAGTCAAATGGTTCTGGGTGTGATATTTGTGTAGATGCCATTGTATATTCCCTTAGTTGTCGATCAGGAAAGGTTTGTGTAGCTCAGCCAAGTCGCAGGCTTTTTTTTTTTTTTTTTTTTTTTTTTTTTTTTTAGCTTAGCAACTTTTCTTCACTTATCTCCGTTTTTATTGTCAGCACTGAGCTTCCTCCAGGCTATATTCATGAAGAGATAACATCCACCGCTTCACAGGAGTATAAAGTTATAACTTTTGAGTTCTTTTTCACTCTCTGACACCATGTATAAGGAATGGCTCAGGGACACAGAGAGGTAGCGTTGCTGTCATGTTTACTAGTCATTCAGGAAGTAAGCCCCAGCCCCAAAGCACCCTGGGATATGTAGGCATAGCCTACCACTACAGAGTCCACACCTCTGATACACATATACAGTATATACACATTATATATATATATTGTAGCGGCTGGCTACGGGGTGTTAGCCAATGGCTTTGGCTGGGGGGCGGGACTTCTGGGGAAGTGAGGGAAGTGACGTTGTTGACAGGAAGTGTTGGTTCGAGTTTTGCCGGGAAAGGAGATAGACGCATGTTGGAGCTGTTGTGTGCCTTAAATGCATCTTGTACAATAAATGCAAGATACCTGAAGAAGTCTCTGAGCCTACATTCCTGAGATTATTACACTGGTGTCAGAAGTAAAACCGACGATTTTCGGAAGAGACTTTGTCGCGGTAAGGACACGCTGCGTATCGCGCATTAGCAAGTTAGCTTCAGTCTGTGAGTTAGCTAGGACCGCAAGCCGTTTAGCATGTTTAGCTCCGGTGAGCATAAGTTTAAAGTTGAGCGGGATGACGCTGTTTTGGAACGGGTGACCGTCGAACAGCCGCGCTCCTGCTCGCACACGAGCGGCTCGTCAGCCCATGAGGACGTAAAGATGTCGCCGCTGCCGCCGCAGCCCACACCTTCCCCGCACGGCGCGTCCCCCCCACCGTCTGCGGCCGCAGTGAAGACGCCAAAATTTGCCGGTGGATCAGATTGGGAGGCGTTCCACGCTCAATTTGAACTGTTGGCGGACGCTAGAAGGTGGGAAGAAAGGGACAAAGCATTGCAATTGGCCTTGTGTCTGGAGGGAGAGGCTCTTTCGTGCCTTCTGCTGCTGGACCCTGAACAGCAGCGGTGCTACGCAGCCCTGGTGGGGGCGCTCAAGAGGAGGTTTGGGAGATGGTCTCAGCCAGCGCTTTTAAAAACTGAACTGAGAGGGAGGTGCAGGAAGCCTGGCGAGCCACTCCGGGGGCTCGCTAATGACATTGAGGGCCAGGTGCGCCGTGCATATGGTCACCTGCCTGCTGATGCACGGAATGAGCTCGCAACTGACCTGTTTGTTGGAGCCATTACTCCTCCTGATCTGCGTGTGCAGGTGCAGCTTCAGCACCCGAGGTCCCTGCAGGAGGCACTGGAAGCTGCCGTGGAGAGGGAGATGCTGAGGAGCGCAGCTGCAGCCGGGGAACTGGAAAGTATACCCCATCCAGTGAGGGCGGCATCGTCACACCCATCTAGCGACGGGGCTCCGGCTTGGGCGAAAGAAATTACCGAACTGCTGAGGTCGGTGACTCTGCAAAGTCAACGTGGCCCGCGCCCCATGCAGGTCTGCTGGGGATGTGGCCAACCTGGACACTTTCGCAGGGAGTGCCCTGCCACTCGTCGTGAGCCGGGAAACGGCGCCGGGCCCGCATAGTCAGGGGTATGCGGGCCCCTACGTCCACCGCGGACCCTGACTCGCCAGCCCAGGCTCGTCAAGCAGGGGCAGGAGCACATCAGCACAGCCAGGGGGGAGGGGCTCCATCCCCCCCAGAAGCAGACGACGACTCGCCTTCTACTCCTTCTTCTCGCTTTCGGGCACCCGGAGGAGCCCAGCGGCACAGCCAGGGGGGAGGGACTCCATCCCCCCCAGAAGTAGATGACAGCAGTGTGCCACCTATGGCGGTGGGCTGGACACGGGGGGGGGGGGGGGCAAAAGTGGGGGCCCCTGCCATGTTGCTGTCTCTGTCCAGGGGGTGCCTACCGTGGGTCTGGTGGACACAGGGTCATCGGTAACGCTGGTAAGACCGGACGTTCTTCCCAGCAGTACACCACTTGAACCCACGGCAGTACAGCTACGCACAGTCACGGGCCAGCTAGCTCCTATGGTGGGGAAGGGGTTCCTGTGGTTGTGCGTGGGGGGAAAGCGAGTTCGCCACCTAGTTTGGGTGGCAGACGTGCAAGACTGCTGCATCTTAGGGCTGGACTTCCTCCAGGTCACTGGGTGCCTGCTAGACATGGGGAGGGGTACACTTAACTTCCCGGGGGGCCCTACAGTTGCCATGGGTACCCTAGTTCCCGGGCCCCTGCCCGTTTCACCGCATGCCTCTACATTCTTGTTGCCTCACACATCACCTAGTTACTACCCCTGCCCTCGCCCTGTCTCCCTTCAGCCAATGAGGGGGGAGACAGAGCTGTGTATTACCCGGGGATGCCAGCCCTGGGCATCCCTACCCACGGGCCCCCACCCGCAGCCGGCACCCCCGGTCATAGGGGGAGGAGTGTGGAGAGAGGAGTACAGGGACTTGGAGAAACAGCAACAGGAGAAGCTGAAACAGCTGCTGGTGGAATTCCAGGGCAGCTTTGCAATGAACGAGAGTGAAGTGGGAAGAACCCACTTGGCAGAGCATGTCATAGACACTGGCTTGGCGCGGCCCATCAAGTGCCACGCACGCCGCATCCCCCTCGCTCGACAGCAGGTATGCGACAAGGCCGTAGATGACCTGCTGCGGGCCGACTTTATTGAGCCGTCCGAGAGCCCCTGGGCGGCACCTGTGGTCATGGTCGCCAAGAAGAAGGCTGGAGATTGGCGATTCTGTGTGGATTACAGACGGCTGAATGAAGTGACCACAAAAGACTCTTACCCCCTCCCCCGTATTGATGAGTCCCTGGACCTAGTTTCCGGCTCCTCGTGGTTCACCACTCTGGACCTTAAAAGCGGGTATTATCAGGTACCCCTTTCTCCTGAATCTCGCCCTAAATCTGCCTTCTGTACTGGCCGGGGCTTGTGGCAATTCAAAGTCCTCAGTTTTGGGCTCTGTAATGCCCCCGCCACTTTTGCCCGGCTTATGGACAAAGTGCTGGCTGGTATTTCCCGTCAAGAGTGCCTGGTGTACCTGGACGACATCTTGGTACATGGGCGTTCTTTCGAAGCAGCCCTGGGGTCCCTGAGGAGAGTCCTGGAGAGGATTCGAGCAGCGGGCCTTAAACTGCACCCCGAGAAATGCAGTTTCATGCGGCGGGAAGTAACTTTCTTGGGACATGAGCTGGGGGAAGATGGCATTGGCGCCATGGGAGAGAAGGTGCGGGCTGTGAGAGATTGGCCCGCCCCTCGGGACCAAGGACAGCTGAAGAGCTTTATTGGGCTTGCCTCGTACTATCGGAGGCACGTGCGGGGTTTTGCCACAATCGCCGCGCCCCTATATCGATTGCTGGAAAAAGGCAAAGACTTTGTGTGGTCCGAAGGGTGCCAGGAGGCATTCTGGGGGCTGAAACGGGCCTTGTGTGAGGCCCCGGTACTCGCCCCACCTGACCTCGCCCTGCCCTTCTTACTGGACACTGATGCCAGCGGAGTGGGGGTCGGGGGTGTACTTGCACAGCCGTGGCAGGAAGGGGAAAGGGTGGTGGCATACTTCAGCCAGAAACTCAACAAGTCTGAACGGAACTATTGTGTCACCCGCCGAGAACTCCTGGCAGTGGTGCTCTCTATCAGACACTTTAAATATTACTTGTGTGGCCTCCCCTTTGTGATCAGAACTGACCACTCTGCCCTCCAGTGGCTAATGACTTTCCGGGAGCCGGAGGGGCAGGTTGCCAGGTGGGTGGAAGAGCTGCAAGGACACAACTTTAAAATAGAACATCGGCCAGGTGCTCGCCACTCCAACACGGACGCGCTCTCGCGCCGGCCGTGTGCAGCAGACGGATGTCGGTACTGCGAGCGCAGGGAAGCCCGGGAACAAGAGCGGCGGGCAGAGGGCGCTGAGTGTGCGGCCGTCAGTCAGGCTGATGACGTTGTCTGCGGAGAACTACAGACTGTGACGAATGCTGACTGGAGGCGCACGCAGGTGGAGGACACAGACCTTCATCCTGTCTTGCAGTGGGTAGAGGCTCGGCAGCGCCCGCCTTGGGAGGCGGTGGCACCATTCTCTAAGGCTACTAAGGGCCTGTGGGCCATGTTTGACTCATTGCGGGTGTCCCAAGGCGTGTTGCAGCGGGCATTTAAGGCCGCGGCCACGGGGGAAGAACAGTGGCAGGTGGTGGTGCCAAAGGGACTGCAAGGGGCAGTGCTTAAGGCAGTGCATGGGGGAGGTGGGTCTGGACATTTCGGGGTCGCCAAAACACTCAAGCGGCTGCGACAGGGGTTCTATTGGGGTCGGCAGAAGAGAGATGTGGAGGACTTCTGCCGCCGCTGTGACCCTTGCGTTGCCCGCAAAGGCCCCACTGGGCGCTCACAGGCACCGCTCCAACAGTTCCCAGTGGGGTGCCCCATGGACAGGGTGGGGATTGACATTACAGGGCCGTACCCAC
>NC_084736.1:32308960-32366460 GCF_033978785.1 Entelurus aequoreus | reverse complement strand
GCAGTGGCCGCGCCCAGGAATCATTTGGTGATTTAACCCCCAATTCCAACCCTTGATGCTGAGTGCTAAGCAGGGAGGTAATGGGTCCCATTTTTATAGTCTTTGGTATGACTCGGCCTTGGTTTGAACTCACGACTTACCGATATCAGGGCGGACACTCTAACCACTAGGCCACTGAGCAGAGGAAAGGCGAATAGACTTCATTTACAAGCTAAGGTAAGATATACTGTCTGTGCAGGGGTCCCCAAACTACGGATGCGGCCCGCCAGTGTCCAAAATCCGGCCCGCGGAAAATCCCAAGTTAAATAAAAAAAATATATACCGTATATTACCAAATAGTAGCCCGGGCGTTTATTTCACAAAATCGATTTTGGAGACAGGCGTTTAAAAGAAGCAGGCGGTTATTTTATTTATTTTTGCACCAGCCTGCACCAGGCCATTATTTGGTTACAATGGTTACTGTCCAGTATTTTTTTTTTTCGTACAAAAAACTTTAAATGTGAAAGCTATTGTAAACATACAAACAAAAAAACAAGATATCAACATGAGGTAGGCTATCAAAAGACAAGAGATCAACAAGGCCTCAACATGACAGTAGTGCAACAATTGTCAAATAGAATACCAAATATATACTAAAAATAAATAAAGTTTTTAAATAAAGCAGCCTACCGGGAAAAATTAAATTATGGTACCAAGTACTCAATTATAAAACCCACCATCAAAACAGAACAATAATACTGTCACTTAAATAAAATAAAGGCTACAGTACTCCAAGTTTTAAATAAAGCAGCATGCAGGAAAAATAAAACTATGGTACCAAGTACTCTATAAAACCATCAAAACAATAATACTGCAGCAAATGCAACCCCAGTAGCATTTTAATCTAAATTATGCAAATAACAGCCCATGGGCGGCTATTTGAACATAGGCGGTTATTAGGAAGAGGCGGTTAATTCACAAAATGGGGTCAGACCCCGGGCGGCTATTAGGACATGGGCGGTTATTTGCCCAAGGGCGTTTATTTGGTAATATACGGTATATATTTTTTTATTTAAAAAAAAATAAATCTGTCCTTTCTAATCCCTTTTCCACCGTTTGTTACTCTGGGTGTCTCCTAGCCGCTCAGGCATATCATATTGTCTAAAAACGCATTTTCCCAACGATAACGTAACATTGTTGCTCTCGTGCCGCAGTATCAGGCAAGCACGCAGCAAGTGCGCGCTCTTTCAGTCAATTAGTGTGTGAGGAATATATATATATATATATATATATATATATATATATATATATATATATATATATATATATATATATATATATATATATACACAGCCCGGCCCCCAGCCAAATTCTTTTAACCCAAAGCGGCCCCCAAGTCAAAAAGTTGTCTGTTCTGCAGTTGCTGTGTTGATTGTGTGCTAAGTGTGTTGAAATGTTTTATTCTAGCATCACACTGTGTGTTTTTGTGATTTTGAGCCGGTGCCATTGCATCATACTGTCATGTTTGTAAATCTGACTTGTGTGTCAGTGACTTAGCATTTCATTTTCATTTCATTTTTATTTATCTCCTTCATTGATGTGCATCTTTGATAGACAATTATAACACAATTATTCAGTTACACCGTTACACACCAATGCCTGAGAAGGAGCAGGATGAAGAAAAATCTTATATTTTCCTGCCCCCTTCACATAATACATAGTCTTACTTAATGATATGTGAACCAACAATTACATCCAAATATAACGAAAAAAAAACAAAACAAAAAAAAAAACACAAGTGCAAAACTTCATGAAGTACAAACCGAACAAAAAAACAAAAGAAGTAATATACACCTCACGGGATGATACAAAACAAATACAAAACCAGGCAAAAAACAAGTAAATTAATAAATATAAAGAAAAATGTAAACACTTATGGCTGTCCATATGATTTTATTGCTCTGTCTTTATATATTTTTTTCAATTGGAATATATTTTTACAATCTTTTATCTCATTATAAAGAGAATTCCATAGTTTAACCCCCACCACTGATATACACATTTGTTTTAAAGTTGTCCTTGAATACTGATGTTGAAAATGACCTTTTCTTCTATGCTCTTCATTCTCAGAAGTGATGACAAACATTTTTTGTAAATTTGCTGGTAATGTTTTGCTTTTAGCCTTAAACATGACACATAATGTCTGTAACTTTACTAGCTCCTGTAATTTCAATAAACCTGAATTAATGAATAATATGTTAGTGTGTTCTAAGTAATCTACTTTATGAATAATCCTTATAGCTCTTTTCTGTAGTTGATACAATGCCTTTATGTTACTCTTATACGTGTTCCCCCACACTTCCACACAGTAGCTGATATATGGCAATATAAGTGCACAATACAATATGCGCATTGCCCTATAATCTAACGCATATTTTACCTTATTTAATATAAAAATACTCTTAGACATCTTTTTCCGTACATGTGCAATATGAGATTTCCATGTCAGACCGTCATCCAGTATCACTCCTAAAAATCTAAGTTCAGAAACCCTTTCAATATCAATTCCATTTATTGATAATTTGATCGTTTCCTCCCTTTTCCTCTTACAAAAAATCATGAACTTTGTTTTTTTCTACATTTAATGATAATTTATTGGCATCAAACCATCTCTTAAGTTTAATCCTTTCCTGTTCAATAATTTTTGATAATGCTTTTAAGTCGTGTCCCGAACTATAAAAGTTGGTGTCGTCCGCAAATAATACAAATTTCAATAACTTTGATACCTCACATATATCATTAATATATAAAATAAACAATTTTGGTCCCAAAACCGAACCTTGTGGAATTCCACATTCAATCCTCATTTGTTCAGATGTATTACCCATAAAATCCACAAACTGTTGTCTATTATCTAAATAACTTCTTAGCCAGTCTAAAACTACTCCTCTCACACCAAATGAATACAACTTGGACAATAATATAGAATGATCTACAGTATCAAATGCTTTTTTAAGATCGATAAATACCCCTATAGTGTATTTCTTATTATCAGTTGCTGTTGCTATATCCTCAATTATATTCATTACAGCTGAAGCAGTGGATCTATTGGTCCGGAATCCGTACTGGCTCTCACTCAACAGCATGTTCTTTTCAATAAAACTATTTAATTTTTTTACAAATATTTTTTCAATTTTTTTAGAAAATTGTGACAGTAGTGACACTGGTCTGTAATTAGTGAATCTATGTTTATCTCCCGTTTTAAAGAGTGGAATTACCTTTGCTACCTTCATTTTATTTGGAAAGGTCCCTGTTTGAAAAGAAAGATTAAAAATATAACAAAGAGGTTTGATGATACAGTCAATAGTCTTTTTTACAATTATCATGTCTATACCATCACTGTCTGTTGATGTCTTATTTTTCAGTTTTGTTACCACCGATACAATTTCATTTTCACTAACATCTCCTAGAAGCATGGGCTGTAGCACTTTGCTTCCCCCTCTCCATCCACTCTGTATATCTTTATGTTCTCCAATACTCTCTGCCAATTTGGGTCCAACATTCACAAAAAAATAATTGAATCCGTTTGCCACTTCATTCATATTTGTTATCATCTTATTATCCTCATTGATAAAATGGCTTGGTGGGTTTGTAGGCCCAGATGTTTTTCCTATTACCTTGTTCAGAATATTCCAAGTTCCTTGGATATTGTTTTTATTTTTTTCTAGTAAATTATTATAATATTCTCTTTTTACTTGTCTCATTATTGTTATCAATTTGTTTTTGTAAACCTTATATTTCGTTTCAGCATCCTTTGTTCTTACTTTTATGAAATCTCTATAAAGTTTGTTTTTCTTTTTACAAGCATTCTGTAGTCCCTTTATAATCCAAGGCTTTTTATTGTAGCTGTCTCTTTGTTTCCATACATTCGGACAATGCTTTTCATACAATGATAAATATATATTAAGGAAAGCCTCATATGCAGCATTTGCTTCTCCCCCATACACCTCATTCCAGTCTGTTTCAAATAAGTCCTTCCTAAACCTATTTATTGCCTCTTCAGTTCTTTTCCTTACATATCTATGAGTTTTTTCCTCCCTCTTTTTATCAATTGGACAGTCATAAGTAAGAAACACAGGTAAGTGGTCACTTATATCATTAATTACTAGTCCACTTTTTATATTATTTTTTATGTCATTTATAAAGATGTGATCAATTAACGTTGCACAATTTGTCGTTATTCTACTGGGTTTGGTGATCAATGGATAAAGCCCTCTACTATATACCACATCCAAGAAGTCTCTTGTTGATTTATTTCTGGGTGAGCTTAGCAGGTCTATGTTATAGTCGCCACACATGACAAATGTTTTATTTTCCTTCACCTTACACAATAATTCTTCCAAACTATCATTAAATGCTTCTACTTTAGACCCAGGTGTCCTATATATACACGTAACAATAACATTTCTCTTCTTTTCTATTTCTATCTCTACAGTTACACATTCAAATAAATCATCAATTACCACTGTCATACATTCCACAGGTCTACATTTCAATTCACAGTCAACAAACAGGGCCACACCTCCTCCCTTCTTGTTTCTTCTACTACAGTGATACAACTCATACCCGTCAATGGAGAAATCGATACCTCTGTCTTTATCGATCCATGTTTCAGAAAGTGCTATTATTTTGAATTTGCCATTTAGAGTCTTCAGGTATTCGTTAATCTTTGAGAAATTTGCATATAAGCTCCTACAGTTGAAATGTATTGAAGAAAATGTATTATCTAAACTAACATTGTCATTGAATTGTTCCTCGGTGTAGTAGTCACATGTAGCATTGATTGAGTTGAACAGATGGTTTTCTGGGTCAACATCATTTTCAAAGTCATACAGTTTATAGTCCATGTATTCAGCTCTTGGAAACTTTTGATTCTCAGTTGTCTCACCTTCTCGCTGCGTAGCCTTCCCCGTCTCCAGCCAAGGATGAGCCGTGTCAGTCATAAGTCTAGCAGGTCTCATCTATATTGATCCAAGTCGCGGAGCTCTCGGATCATGACAACTTTGGCTTCTTCATATGGTCCATTTAGCCGAATCATGATTTTGCAGTTCCGTGTCCATGTTGCTTGTATCTTGTTTTCTTTTATGAGGATGCGTGCTTGTCTTGCAATGTCAGCGTTCTTCTTGGTAAGATGTTCATTGATGTAAACCCCAGTTCCCTTCAGCTTCCTTCCCTGCCGTAGTAAGTCCGTCTTGTGTTTCCGATTTACAAACCGGAGCACAATGGCTGGGTTGGTTCTGCTGTCCTTCCTGGGGATAGTATGGCACGCTGAAATGCTGCCACTTTGAAGAGTCATGTTCTTACTGGAAAAAAAGTCAATTACGTGCCGTTCAAGTGTCACAAGTTCGTCTGCCGGGGCTTCGGCGTCCTTGTCAGCGTCCCTGCTGCGAGTCCCGGCCACTCTTGCATATGTGCGATGTTTGGTTTCTAGTCCACTTATAATTAAATCGTCCATTCTGGTGTACTGTTCAATTTCGTCAATTCTTGTTTCTAGGTCAACAATTTTCTTGTCTTTTTCCTTGATGATGTTTTTCAGCATTTTGATTTCGGTCAACAACTCCATGAGTGTGTCTTGCTGTTTGGCCACTGTCCTTACATCCTCCGACAGGGAGTTAAGCGATTTCCTGATCTCCTCCAAGTCTTCCTCGAATTTCTTGTGTTTCGCACTCATTTTCTTAATTAACTTGGTTTTCTTCTTAATTTCAGTTCGGTTTCTTTACTGGCTAAAACTCACAACACTTTCGCCTTCCCACCGATGGGGTCCCGTCCGGCCTGGCAAGCCTCGCTCCAGCCTCTCTCCTCTCCCGGGCCTCGCCGCGGTCACCTGCCGGTCTCGTCTCCGCGAGATGGTCCCGCTGCTGCCAGCCGCTAGCCGTTAGCCGCCAGCCTGGCCTCTCCCTCACCACCCTGCTGCCGTCACTTGCCGCCGCGAGAAAGCTGCTGGTCCCGCCGCCGCGAGGTGGTGGTGCCGCTGCTGCTGGCCGGTAGCCGGGCCTCTCCCTAGCCGCCCCGCTGCCGTCACTCGCCGCCGCGAGAAAGCTGCCGATCCCGCCGCCGCAAGGCGGTGGTGCCGCTGCTGCTGGCTGCTAGCCGGGCCTCTCCCTTGCCGCCCCGCTGCCGTCACTCGCCGCCGCGAGAAAGCTGCTGGTCCCGCCGCCGCGAGGTGGTGGTGCCGCTGCTGCTGTTCCTTCAAAACTTTCCGAGGCATATGTATCGGTGTTGCGGTGCTGGTCTGCGGGTCGCTGCATCATACTGTATGTTTGTAAATCTGATTCGTGAGTCAGTGACTTAGCATCATACTGTATGTTTGTAAATCTGACTTGTGGGTCAGTGCCTCCCCAGCCTCAAACCTCACTGCACGTCACTGGTTCATTTATTTATCGAACCATATTCCTAAATATTTTAATACTTGTACCTCTTCTATATTTTCACCATAAAGTTTAATTTGGGGCTTGTTTTGAACCTTCCTATTTGTCAAATTCATGACTTTAGTTTTCCCAACAGAGAATCTTAAACCCCAAGCTGTCCCCCATTCTTGAACATTATTTACCGCTTTTTGAATCTTCTTTTCTATATGATTTGTATTTCTACCTCTCTTCCACATCACTCCAACAAAAAAATGAGGCACTCCTAACTTGGAGAAGCCAAACCATCAGTTTTATAGTCCTCCTTCCTGTCTCTAGGTGTGTGCTAAGTCAGGACAGCACATCCTGACCATAAAAGGAGATGTTTGTGTGTAAGTGTCAGAGAACAACAGATGTAGGCTGTAACTTAAATGTTGTCATTAAGCTAAAGATGTAGTGTCTTCTCATGGATAGAGCTATAACTTTGCATACCGAGGTCCGATTTTATTGCCGATGTATTGCCTGAACTACTCGAGTCCTCATGCAAATGTGAAACTAAGGGGGCCTACAAAATTATGTGCTCAAATTGAAATACTACTATTTACTTAAACTGATGGTTCGCTTTCTCCAAGATGAATATAAACATTTACCATATGCAAAACATATTATGAGTTCATTAATTCACTTCAAAACCACTCACTAAAATGAATCAAGGTCATTTGTTTTAGTTGGGGATTGCTTCATCAAATCCAGACCACAAACGCGGTACCCAAGGCGGGGTGTTGCAGCGTGTGTCCACGGAGGGGCGCTGTAGTCCTGCCAAAGACGCGTCAACACAGCGCATGACGTGCGCGCGCGTGTGTGTGTGTGTGAGTGTGTGTGCGCGCGTGCGTGCGTGCGTATCTTAAAGAACAATAAAACTTCTTCCTTGGTGTCCTTCCTGATGATGGATGTAAGAAAGTCACTTGGATCAATACTTAGTCACATTTACCTATTTAACAGGTATAAAAGAAAGGGCATCTCTATCCTCCTTCAAAACCGCAATAAAAGTTCACCTCCAGGCAGCTACAACCCTAAACTAACACCCTCCCCGGATTGCTAATAATCAAATGTAAACAATCAAATGCAGATACTTTTTCTTATGCCTTCTGATCTCTCTCTCTCTCTCTCTCTCTCTCTCTCTCTCTCTCTCTCTCTCTCTCTCTCTCTCTCTCTCTCTCTCTCTCTCTCTCCACTACTTGCTGTCCATATCCTACCCCCCCCCCCTCCACACCCCTGATTGTAAATAATGTAAATAATTCAATGTGATTGTCTTGTGTGATGACTGTATTATGATGATAGTATATATCTGATAGTATATATCTGTATCATGAATCAATTAAAGTGGACCCCGACTTAAACAAGTTGAAAAACTTATTCGGGTGTTACCATTTAGTGGTCAATTGTACGGAATATGTACTTCACTGTGCAACCTACTAATAAAAGTCTCAATCAATCAATCAATCAATCAATCAATCAATCAATCAATCAAAACATTCTCACTCACACACACACACACACACACACACACACACACACACACACACACACACACACACACACACACACACACACACACACACACACACACACACACACACACACACACACACACAGACACACGCATTCCTGAGTGAGGTGTGTCTCTTCCAACACAAACGTCACCTGTCAGGTGTGCTAACAGTAGGGTCGTGTTTTCAATGATTAAAATGAATCAAAGTACAAACCCCGTTTCCATATGAGTTGGGAAATTGTGTTAGATGTAAATATAAATGGAATACAATGATTTGCAAATCCCTTTCAACCCATATTCAATTGAATGCACTACAAAGACAAGATATTTGATGTTCAAACTCATAAACTTTTTTTTTTTTTGCAAATAATAATTAACTTAGAATTTCATGGCTGCAACACGTGCCAAAGTAGTTGGGAAAGGGCACGTTCACCACTGTGTTACATCACCTTTTCTTTTAACAACACTCAATAAACGATTGGGAACTGAGGAAACTACCGGTAATTGTTGAAGCTTTGAAAGTGGAATTCTTTCCCATTCTTGTTTTGTGTAGATCTTCAGTCGTTCAACAGTCCGGGGTCGTATTTTACGCTTCATAATGCGCCACACATTTTCGATGGGAGACAGGTCTGGACTGCAGGCGGGCCAGGAAAGTACCCGCACTCTTTTTTTACGAAGCCACGCTGTTGTAACACGTGCTGAATGTGGCTTGGCATTGTCTTGCTGAAATAAGCAGGGGCGTCCATGAAAAAGACGGCGCTTAGATGGCAGCATATGTTGTTCCAAAACCTGTATGTACCTTTCAGCATTAATGGTGCCTTCACAGATGTGTAAGTTACCCATGCCTTGGGCACTAATGCACAGATGCTGGCTTTTGAACTTTGCGTCGATAACAGTCTGGATGGTTCGCTTCCCCTTTGGTCCGGATGACACGATGTAGAATATTTCCAAAAACAATTTGAAATGTGGACTCATCAGACCACAGAACACTTTTCCACTTTGCATCAGTCCATCTTAGATGATCTCGGGCCCAGAGAAGCCGGCGGCGTTTCTGGATGTTGTTGATAAATGGCTTTCGCTTTGCATAGTAGAGCTTTAACTTGCACTTACAGATGTAGCGACCAACTGTATTTAGTGACAGTGGTTTTCTGGTGTTCCTGAGCCCATGTGGTGATATCCTTTAGAGATTGATGTTGGTTTTTGATACAGTGCCGTCTGAGGGATCGAAGGTCACGGTCATTCAATGTTGGTTTCCGGCATTGCCGCTTACGTGGAGTGATTTCTCCAGATTCTCTGAACCTTTTGATGATATTATGGACCGTAGATGTTGAAATCCCTAAATTTTTTGCAATAGCACTTTGAGAAACGTTGTTCTTAAACTGTTTGACTATTTGCTCACGCAGTTGTGGACAAAGGGGTGTACCTCGCCCCATCCTTTCTTGTGAAAGACTGAGCATTTTTTGGGAAGCTGTTTTTATACCCAATCATGGCACCCACCTGTTCCCAATTAGCCTGCACACCTGTGGGATGTTCCAAATAAGTGTTTGATGAGCATTCCTCAACTTTATCAGTATTTATTGCCACCTTTCCCAACTTCTTTGTCACGTGTGGCTGGCATCAAATTCTAAAGTTAATAATTAATTGCTAAAAAAAATATGTTTATCAGTTTGAACATCAAATATGTTGTCTTTGTAGCATATTCAACTGAATATGGGTTGAAAATGATTTGCAAATCATTGTATTCCGTTTATATTTACATCTAACACAATTTCCCAACTCATATGGAAACAGGGTTTGTAGAAAAATGTGAAGCATGCAAATATTTATTCTACTTTTTGTCAAATCCAGAATGTTTTTATGAATGAGAAAAATGTACGTCAACGTATTTGTAAGAAGTCAACTTGACTTGGAGGATACGTGTATGTGATATCAATCAACTACTGGATTTACATCAGGAGTGTCCTGATCCCGTATTGATTTCAGTTCATTATCATTAAAAAAGTAAGTATGTCAATGTGTGATATCGTGTGCGATACAAGTGGTCCAGCAGCGTGTTTACTTGTGTGTGTGGTATCATGTGTGATACAAGCAGTCCTGCAGCATGTTTACTTGAGTGTGATATCATGTGCGATACAAGCAGTCCTGCAGCGTGTTTATGTGTGTGTGTGATATCATGTGCGATACAAGCAGTCCTGCAGCATGTTTACTTGTGTGTGATAGCATGTGTGATACAAGCAGTCCTGCAGCGTGTTTACTTGTTTGACATCATGTGCGATACAAGCAGTCCTGCAGCGTGTTTACTTGTGTGTGACATCATGTGCGATACGAGCAGTCCTGCAGCATGTTTACTTGTGTGTGATATCATGTGCGATACAAGCAGTCCTGCAGCGTGTTTACTTGTGTGTGATAGCATGTGTGATACAAGCAGTCCTGCAGCATGTTTACTTGTGTGTGACATCATGTGCGATACAAGCAGTCCTGCAGCGTGTTTACTTGTGTGTGTGATATCATGTGCGATACAAGCAGTCCTGCAGCGTGTTTACTTGTGTGTGATAGCATGTGTGATACAAGCAGTCCTGCAGCGTGTTTACTTGTGTGTGACATCATGTGCGATACAAGTAGTCCGGCAGCATGTTTACTTGTGTGTGACATCATGTGTGATACGAGCAGTCCTGCAGCATGTTTACTTGTGTGTGATATCATGTGCGATACAAGCAGTCCTGCAGCGTGTTTACTTGTGTGTGATATCATGTGCGATGCAAGCAGTCCTGCAGCATGTTTACTTGTGTGTGATATCATGTGCGATACAAGCAGTCCTGCAGCGTGTTTACTTGTGTGTGATATCATGTGCGATACAAGCAGTCAAGCAGCGTGTTTACTTGTGTGTGATATTATTATTATGTTATATTATATTATATTATATTAATAATTAATTAATAATATATAATTAATAATAATAATTATAATAAAAACAAAACAATTATCAAAATGAAATCAAAGGTAATATAACTAAAAACTTACCCAATGTGAACATGGTAGATTTAAGCATATAAATAGAATAGAACAAACACAACAACAAACAAACACACATTTTTACAATGGAGTTCAGGGTGCGCATTGTGCCGTCAACCAATTGCGAGCGCTGCACGGAACTTTAACTACAAAGATGATGGTCATGTTGATTCAAGTCTTTGCGTCTTACCGTTTAGTTATTTTATCCCTTGAGTGGATAATTTACAATTGAAAAAAGGATCAGTCTGCCACCATCTGCAGCTCATTGCTCGCATCTGCGCTGAGCCAATCCGGAGGGCGCTTAAAGTCAGCTGACATGCCATCTTTAAACTGTCATGTGTGACGTGGGTTACACTTGAATTGCTATTGCGACATCCAGTGGACACATTTAGAACAGCAGTTTCTTTCATTCACAAATTGAAGCTAATTTTTATACTTGGCAAACTCGTTCGTATGACACCTCTAATCTAAACTAAACAAAATAAATGCTAATCCATCTTTTTCTTGTCTTTTTTTCAAAATAAGAATCGACAAGAGAATTGATGAAGAACTGAATCATTAAGCAGAATCAAAAGTGAAACCGGAATCGAAAAAATCTTATCAATTCCCATCCCTAGTCTTTGTATGACACTTGGATCATTTGGAGTCGTTGTAACGTGGATTGTGTCGCTTATTGTCATTAAAAAAGGAATTCCAAGCCAATGGCAACGTGAGACTGGATTTGAACCTTCTTGCTGGAATGTTGCTAAACGTTAGCCTCGTTAATATGAAGAAGTCACAACTAGTCATTTTGTCTCCTGATCGGATCGTTTCACAAAAGACGGAACGTCGAACCGCCACACTTGGTGACACATGATCAGTATCTGCAGGAGAGTTCTTGGAATACATGACATGTTTTAGGCTGGGGTGGAGTTTGGTAAACCAGTTTGAGGGTGAGTCAGTCAGTACTTAAACTCTCTCATTCCCAAAATAGTTCATTTTTTAAGTAAAATCTTTGATTACTGGCACTACCTGTGATTCCATTGTCGCGGGCCTCCTTCTAGCCCTACTTAAGAACTTTTAGTTAGGGACCGAGTCCCTTTGGGACAGAGAACCCGATTGTATTTCTAGCGTTTTATTATTATACCGCCGCCTCTTTGAGCTGTAATTTGACCCCCTTAACATGCTTCAAAACTCACCAAATTGGACACACACATCAGGACTGGCGAAAATTGCGATCTAATCAAAAAACCAAACCCCAAAACTTAAAATTGCGCTCTAGCGCCCCCTAGGAAGAAAACACAGACAAAACTGCCTGTAACTCCCAGTAGGAATGTCGTAGAGGCATGAAACAAAAACCTCTATGTAGGTCTCACTTAGACCTATATTTCTTACACTGACAACCACCAGCAAAAATCAACAGGAAGTTTGCAATTCCCCCTTCAAAACAAAAGTTGTGCAAAAACAGTCACCTTTTTTCAAACATTATCTCCTCTGAGTGCGTTTGTCGTGTCGGCTTCAAATTAGCACAGGAGAGAGATTAAACCCTTCTGATTAAAAGTTGATGAAAGAGTTTTAATTACTCCTCCGGTTTGGATTTTATGAGCCCTCAAAGTCGGTCCTGTCCATCGCTGCTTGCAGCTTTAATTTTGGTTGATTTTGGCGGCGCCAGTGGACCAAAGCGGGGGTGTTTTGCCAGAAGCGGTCCACATTTCCCATGAGGACTAGCGCATATAGCTTCAAACTGACATGATGTCCGCTAATATTGTCACAAATATCTCTAATGGCTATGCTGATGTTAAATAGCAGACACTATCAAGAAACAATCTTGGCGCTACTACCAAGAATGTATCGGAGCGGATACAGGTCCCAAGCAAGAAGAGACCGGCGGGACAGTTTTTTCGAAGGAAGTAGTGTGGAACTATCACGCTGGTGGCTGTTTAATGCAAATTTGCGATAGCTAACATTAGCATTAGCATTTTGATTTGAGCATCGAAAGTCCTTTACTACTGATGTGATCTGGTCTTGTCATCCTCGTCCGGACAGAAGGGTGACACGGCAGTGCTGTTGGATCAAAAGGGATGTCGGAGACGCTTTACTGAACCAAAAGTTGCTTTATTACAAGTGAGCGTCATTATACAGGACTGCAGTTCCTGGAGGAGGTCAGGTCAAGAAAATGAGGCACTCCTACCTTGGAGGAGCCGAACCACAGTCTTATATTCCTTATTTCTCTGTCTGGGTGTGTGTTAATTCAGGAGAGTACAACCTGACCATGTAAGGAGATGTTCGTGTGTAAGTGACTGGGAAGACAACAGATGTATACCATAACTTGTAGGTTGACGTTTAAGATAAACATGGAATCTCTCCTCCAGGATAGAGCTATCACTTTTGCATTCCGAAGTCTGAATTTATGGCCTCTTCTCGTGAGAGAGTTAAGCCAGTCCACATACGAATGTCCAACTAAGGCTCCTTAATTTATTATGGGCTCAACCATTATTTACTTAAACCCGGTGGTTCGCTTTCTCCAAGTTGGATATAAACATTCACCTTATGTAGAACATAATATGAGTTAATTAATTCACTTCACTAGTTTAGCAGGAACAGAGCCAAGGTAGCATCGGTCTAAAATCCCTCGTTTTTGAGTTCACGACAGCGAGTGAAAGCATGGGCAATGTTGATCCTTGACTGTCCTTTTTTCAGGGTAGCCTCCATTTTTCTTTTTTTGACTCCTCGGGTCAAAACCTTTCGTTTCTTTGGTTGTTTTGTAACTTCTGCCATGAAATAGCCCAAATTGCACAGAGGTGTTCTTCTTCTAGCTTTCTGGCAACACATCACCGTTTGCATCGACTTCCGTCTTTTTAACGAATGGGGAAGGGGCTGTGATATATGCCGTAAAAGCAAGTCAGCACATTTGTAGTTTTTTGTGTGGCAGGGTTCCTGCCCCAGTCCTCAAAGTCTTTAAGTACCAGTAAAAGCGACACAGACCCCCTCAGGCCATGACAGAGGTGTCATTCCAGTCAAACCTGTCTATAGTGACCACTCAAGGGAAACAAAGAAAGTGACCGCTATAAACAGGTGGCCACCATACACAGGTTGGCTGCCATTTTTAATTTGCGTACTTGTTGACCTTTAAACAATTACGTTTACATATACGTGTGCATGTATACGTAATTGTACTAAACCGTTTCTAAAATGCAATTTTGCTAGCTTTCTAAGCTGGAACAGTGCTATTGAATTTGAGCCTGCTCCTGGTTGCTTACGTGACAGGATGCGGATTTCCATTTATACCAGACTTTTGGGCAATTAGTCTTAGCTTAGGGGAGCTTCGGCTGCATGGTCTGGCTGCTTGTGACAACCACGATTGGGATCCCGTTGAGGTCATTGCAAATCTGGCTTAATAAATGAAATTTCACAGACCTTGGTGTGGCAAATCTTGATATCAGTGGCCGCTATATGGAGTCAAAAAACTGTTTCGGGATGAGTGGCCGCTGGCGGCGTTAAACCAGTGACCGCTATAGACAAGGTATATAGCACTACCTTTTTCTGCAGAGGGAAATTTTTGTGGCCAGGTGACCGCCATAGACAGGTGGCCGCTAACACAGGTTTGACTGTAGTTGTAAGTCCATTTATCATCCCAAAAGTTTATATAATATTTTATGAAGGTTGAAAAGGGACGATTTTTGTCATTGAAGCTTCCAAGCTGAGGTCTAGAGCTTTGGTTTCTTCACCTCTTAGCGGTGCTACAAGCATACTTGCCAACCCTCCCGAAAATCTCCCGGGTCAACCATTCTCCCGAATTTCTCCCGATTTCCACCCAGTCAACCATATTGGGGGCGTGCCTTAAAGGCACTGCCTTTAGCGTCCTCTACAACCTGTCGTCACGTCCGCTTTTTCTCCATCCAAACTGCATGCCGGCCCAATCACATAATATCTACGGCTTTTACACACACACAAGTGAATGCAAGGCATACTTGATCAACAGCCATACAGGTCACACTGAGGGGGGGGGGCGTATAAACAACTTTAACACTGTTACAAATATGCGCCACACTGTGAACCCACACCAAACAAGAATGACAAACACATTTCGGGAGAACATCCGCACTGTAACACAACATAAACACAACAGAACAAATACCCAGAACCCCTTGCAGCACTAACTCTTCCGGGACGCTACAATATACACCCCCCGCTACCACCAAACCCCGCCCCCATCTCCCGAATTCGGAGGTCTCAAGGTTAGCAAGTATGGCTACAATGTCAATGTTGTTGTGCAAGGCATCATTAAAGTCGTCAAAGAGGCTATCGATGGAGCCCACATAATTTGGTGCCGTTAACGAGGGCAGTAGGCCAGAAAGAGTCGTAGTTTGTAGCGGCATTATAGGTACTGCAGCTAATCAGAACACGGGCAATGGGTCAGAACTTCAAATTCTATGCGGTAGTGGTCGGACATTACTTTTTGTGAACGGGCGTAACACCACTTTAGAGGCGGTAACACCGGTAAACCAAATGTCACCTCGCACAAGAGATTTGTGCCGGTAAGATCGCGGCAACCATCAAATACTCAGACAATTAGAAGCTTCCCGATTAACAACTAGGGACAGGTGTGCCTTGGATGAGGAATCTGGTGATTTAACAAGAGGCATAATGAGCAAAAAAAAAAAAAGTTAACATGCTAAAATTTGCATGCGTCAAGTACCAAAATATGTGAATCTGAGATGTACACATGTCTAATTAGCAAAAACAAAATTTACATGCTAAAGTTGGCATGGGTCAAGTGCCATAATATACGAATCTGAGGTGTACACCTGCATAATTAGCAAAAAAAAAGTTAACATGCGAAAGTTAGCATGCATCAAGTACCAAAATATATGAATCTGAGATGTATATCTGCATAATTAGAGAGAAAAAAAGTTAACATGCTAAAGTTGGCATGCGTCAAGTACCAAAATATACAAATCTGAGGTGTACACCTGCATAATTAGCAAAAAAAAGTTAACATGCGAAAGTTTGCATGCGTCATATACGAATCTGAGGTGTGTCCCGGGTGAGGAATCTGGTGAGGAAGCAAGAACTTCAAACACGAGAGATAAAAACAAGAAAATAGGTACGGCAAATTTAAAATGCTAGCTAGCACAAGTCTTTGGTGAACATAATATTTGCAGCATTTTTCATTTGCAGAATTGCTTTTATTGGTCAGGATGCCACCCGAACGCCTCCCTAGGGAGGTGTTTAGGGCACGTCCGACCGGTAGGAGGCCACGGGGCAGACCCAGGACACGTTGGGAAGACTATGTCTCCCGGCTGGCCTGGGAACGCCTCGGGATCCCCCGGGAAGAGCTGGACGAAGTGGCTGGGGAGAGGGAAGTCTGGGCTTCCCTGCTTAGGCTGCTGCCCCCACGACCCGACTTCGGATAAGCGGAAGAAAATGGATGGATGGATGGATGGATTTTATTTGATGGTCTTAGTGTGACTTTGTTTTAGGTCATATGGAAGGTTTCCCTTGCTGGCCCCTGTCGGTAATGTACTTGCAGCACACTTTTGGTTGTTTATTTCTGATCAACTAAATACATCGAAAATCCAACTCATTCTGTTTTTCCTCACATGGTTAACTTCTGAGTTTCGTGTCCTCCAGAAGAAGTCTTCTCGATAAAAATGCCTCGCATGCGAAAGGTTTAAGTCGTAGTAGACGACAATCAAGCAACTGGTTAAGTTTAAATGACACCTTGCACAAGCGACGGAATGCAAGGCAACATTCAGACGAGATGCCAACACCCTTGGCCACAATCCGTCATACCTTTCATACCGAGTGGGGACCAACCTGCCTGCAGGCGAGTGGACTGTAACACACCCTAAGGTTGCACAGGTTCCACCTCCCAAGGGAATGTACAAGTCATTCATGCGCTCCGTCAAACACGACTTTTTCCAGCTCCTTTATTATGTGCCAAGAACGAAATTGTTTAAATGCCATTTCCTCGATTCATTGACGACTGAAAGGTGTGACTCAACCTACATAAAGTACATAAATCATTGAACTTTTGACTTATTGCCAACACATACTTTGTCAGTACAAATGTAAACATTACTTTTCCATTCTGAGTACAAGTAAAACTTTGATAAAAACATAAATTGTAGTTGTTGTGGGACCACATTGGACGTAATTAGCGCCATCCGCCAGTCTGTACATTTACAAGCACTAAAGAAACCAAAACATTGCATGAACTGGCCTAAAAGTAAATTTTTAAAAAACTGATAAAACACCTCAACTTGACCGTGTTTGACTTTTTAAAAACCATATCAAAGCACCTGGATTATGCGATTGGGTTCTAATGGCCTGGCTATTGAGTTCATGTTAGTTCATCATTATTAGAGTCATAGAAACAATACAAAAACCTGAAAATACAATTTCAGTAGAAATTGAGTGTGAATGTTGAGAATAAGAAGTCAAACTGGAATGCTAACAGTTAGCATGCTAGCCAGATAGCGTCAAGAAACAAAATATACGACTCTTAGGTGTATACCCGCTAAATAAGCTACAGGAGCTAGCATACAAACCTTTAGTATACGTCAAGTACCAATTTATACGAATCTGAGGTGTACCTGCATAATCGGCAAAACCAAAAGTTAACATGCTAAAGTTGGCGTGTGTCAAGTACCAAAATATACGAATCTGAGTTTTACGCCTGCATATTTAGCACAAAAAAAGTTAGCATGCTAAAGTTGGCATGCGTCAAGTACCGAAATACATAAATCTGAGGTGTACGCCTGCATAATTGGAAAAAAAAAAAATGTAACATGCAAAAGTTGGCATGTGTCAAGTACCAAAATATACGAATCTGAGATGTGCGCCTGCATAATTAGCACAAAAAAAAGTTAACCTGCTAAAGTTGGCATGCGTCAAACACCAAAATATACGAATTTGAGATGTACACCTGTATAATTACCAAACAAAAGTTGACACGCTAAAGCTGGTATGTGTCAAGCGCCAAAATATATGAATCTGAGATGTACACCTGCATAATGAGCAGAAAAAAGTTAACATGCTAAAGTTGACATGTGTCAAGTACCAAAATATATGAATCTGAGATGTACGCCTGTATAATTAGCAAAAAAGTTAACATGCTAAAGTAGGCATGCGTCAAATACCAAAACATATGAATCTGAGGTGTACACCTGCATAATTAGCACACAAAAAAAAGTTAACATGCTAAAGTTGGCATGCGTCAAGCACCAAAATATAGGAATCTGAGATGTACACCTGCATAATTAGCAAAAAAAAGTTGACATGATGAAGTTGGCATGTGTCAAGTACCAAATATACGAACTGAGGTGTACACCTGCATAATTAGCAAAAAAAGTTGACACGCTAAAGTTGGCATGTGTCAAGTACCAAAACATATGAATCTGAGATGTACACCTGCATAATTAGCAAAAAAAAGTTGACATGATGAAGTTGGCATGTGTCAAGTAACAACATATAACAATCTGAGGTGTATGCCTGAATAATGAGAAAAAAAAAAAGTTAACATGCTAAAGTTGGCATGCGTCAAGTACCAAAATATATGAATCTGATATGTATACTTGCATAATTAGCAAAACAAAAGTTAACATGCTAAAGTTGGCATGTGTCAAGTACCAAAATATATGAATCTGATATGTATACCTGCATAATTGGGGGGAAAAAAAGTTAACATGCTAAAGTTGACATGTGTCAAGTACGAAAATATACGAATCTGAGATGTACGCCTGCATAATGAGCAAAAAACAGTTAACACCTGCTAAAATAGGGAGCATGCTGGTGTTAGCATGCTAACATGCTAAAATTAGCGTGCAACTACAGTTGAAGAGCAAGTACCATTAAAAATTAGCTGGCTTAAAAACAAGTTACTCAGTATTTGAGTAGTTATTTTACAAAATACTTACTCTTGATAAAGTTATTATTTGGATGACTACTTTTTACTTTTTATTTGAGTCATATTATGCTAAAGTAACAGTACTATTAGTGAGAACAATTTATGGCTATACTCTGACGACAACATAAGAAGAGGGGATTTAACACAAAAAAGTTGTTTTAAGAATGTAGCCTAAACGCACACAATGCGTTGTTTCTTTACCAAATGACAAATATTATTATATTGCATGTCTGCATGTGATAGGTTTGCATTTGTAGCATGGTAGCTAGAACTAAAGCTCGATAGAGAGAACATTTCACAACAGATGAGATCTTTTCTTTTCTTTCAACGCCCAAAGGACGTGATGTTGCCATCATTACTGATGAAAAGTCCTTTTAAGATGGTGTCAGTACAAGTATTGTGCTCTCCTGTCGACTAAGTTCTGATCAGAATGTTGTTCAACCAGTTCAACTATCTAGGCAGACATTCCAATCATAGTATCGTAAAGATGTAACTTCCAGATTACACCCCTTTAAACTCTTGTAATCTCACCTTGCAGCGTTCTGCCATGAATTGATTAACGTGGACCCCGACTTAAACAAGTTGAAAAAGTTATTCGGGTGTTACCATTTAGTGGTCAATTGTACGGAATATGTACTGTACTGTGCAATCTACTAATAAAAGTTTCAATCAATCAATCAATCAATCAATCAATCTGCTATCAGGTTAGATAGTGAGTTAGCTTGTTAGCTCGTAGGCGTTCTAGTTTATCTGTTGTTATCATGTTAGTTAGTAGGTGTTCCAGTTCATCTGTTGTTGTCAGATCTGTTGTTAATTTGTTGTTATCAGGTTAGCTAGTTAGCTAGTCAGCATTCGCATTCACCTGTTGTTATCAGGCTTGCAAGCGAGTTAGCTAGTAGGTGTTTTACTTCATCTGTAGTTTTCAGGTTAGCTAGGTAGTAAGTGTCATCTTGTGCTATCAGGCTAGTTGGCTAGTTAGCTAGTAGGCGTTCTTCTTTATCTATTGTTATCAGGCTAGATAGCTAGTTAGCTAGTAGGTGTTTTAGTTCATCTGTAGTTTTCAGGTTAGCTAGCTAGGAAGTGTCATCTGTTGCGCTCTTGTAATCAGGTAAGCTAGCTAGTTGGTGTTCGCGTTCATCTGTTATCAGGCTAGCTGGTTAGCTAGTAAGTGTTATAGTTAATTTGTTGTTAACAGGTTAGCTAGTTAGCTAGTTGGTGTTCTTGTTCATCTGTTGTAATCAGGCTAGCTAGTTTGTTAGCTAGTAGGTGTTCTAGTTAATTTGTTGTTATCAGGTTAGCTAGTTAGCTAGTCAGCGTTCTTGTTCATCTGTTGTTATCAGGCTAGCAAACTAGTTAGCTAGTAGGTGTTTTATTTCATCTGTAGTTTTCAGGTTAGCTAGGTAGTAAGTGCATACTTGCCAACCCTCACGAATTTTCCGGGAGACTCCCGAATTTCAGTGCCTATCCCGAAAATCTCCCGGGACAACCATTCTGCCAAATTTCTCCCGATTTCCAGCCGGACAACATTATTGGGGGCGTGCCTTAAAGGCACTGCCTTTAGCGTCCTCTCTCAACTGAAAAGGAGACTATAATATATGTCTCCGTTATCCATAGATTTATCTATAACCCATAACACGGTGGCCGAATGGATATAGTCACTCATGAACGGTCAGAGAAGCACAAGGCTGGTCCCAGCCCAGTATTATGGGCCACCTTGCTAAATGGAGACCTGAGGATGTAACATATGCCGAGACAAAGATGGCTATGCTGATAGCTGCAAGAAACATCACGTTGTCATTTGCGGATGTTTTCAACAAATCCGTGAAGGATATGTTCCCGGATTCAGAGATCGCTCGCCAGTACTCAAACGGCAGAACAAAGGCTACTCAAATAGTGAAAGGTAAGTGTTATTTTTCTTCTAAGTAAGCAGCAAGTACAGTACAGTTAGTAGAACAACTGTTTTCATTACTGTGTACTGTACTATATATATATATATATATATATATATATATATATATATATATATATATATATATATATATATATATATATATATATATATATATATATATATATATATATATATATATATATATATATATATATATATATATATATATATATATATATATATATATATATATATATGTATATGTATATATATATATATATATATATATATATACTTTCTGAAGTATTCCTGAGCCAATGTGGTGATATCATTTACACACTGATGTCGCTTTTTGATGCAGTACCGCCTGAAGGATCGAAAGTCACGGGCTTGCCGCTTACGTGCAGTGATTTCTCCAAATTCTCAGAACCTTTTGATGACATTACGGACCGTAGATGGTGAAATCCCTTAATTCCTTGCAATAGCTGGTTGAGAAATGTTGTTCTTAAACAATTTGCTCAGGCATTTGTTCACAAAGTGGTGACCCTCGCCCCATCCTTGTTTGTGAATGACTGAGCATTTCATGGAAGCTGCTTTTATACCCAATCATGGCACCCACCTGTTCCCAATTAGCCTGATCACCTGTGGGATTTTCCAAATAAGTGTTTGATGAGCATTCCTCAACTTTCTCAGTCTTTTTTGCCACTTGTGCCAGCTTTTTTGAAACATGCTGCAGGCATTGAATTCCAAATGAGCTAATATTTGTAAAAAATAAGAAAAATTTCCAGTTTGAATGTTAAATATCTTGTCTTTGCAGTCTATTCAATTGAATACAGGTTGAAAAGGATTTGCAAATCATTGTATTCTCTTTTTATTTACCAACGTGCCAACTTCACTGGTTTTGGGTTTTGTACACGATATGTTATGATCATATGCAAACGTCAACATACACTCTGCTCTGCCACACCTAGCAGCATTCCACACTGGAGGCCACTCCAGCAAACTGTGTTGGAAGTCATGCTTGCATTGTTAGCACTGATACTGTATGGAGAAGCAATGTTAGCACTGATACTGAATGAAGAAACAATGTTAGCACTGATACCGTATGGATAAGCAACTTAGCACTGATACTGTATGGAGAAGCAACTTAGCACTGATACTGTATGGAGAAGCAATGCTGTTAGCACCGATACTGTAACAGTTCATCTACGTAAATAAATATTAAAATGAGTGCGGATTTAAACATTTGCAGCAAGTTCAATATTAATTTAAAATTTCTGAATGGTGCTGCTGTCTGTTGACCACTCAGTAACTAGAAAATGCAATTTTGGTATTTATAGAACACGCTAGCCATGTGGCGTCAAGTAACGAATATGATTCTTCGTTGGGTACCTGCAAAATAAGCAAAAAAAAAGATAGCATGCTAACATTGGCATGTTAACAGTTAGCATGTGTGAAATACCAAACTGTGTGACTATGTGGTATGTACCTGTAAAAAAGCCAGCTTGCTAAAGTTGTTACCATGCTAGCAGTTAACATGCTAACTTTAGCATGCCAACATACTATCAATGACATTGTTAACTTTAGCATGCTAGTAGTTAGATCATTTGCATGAGTCAAGTACAAAAGTGACTGATGTTTATACATGCAACATCAGCTAAAAGCTAGCTTTCTAACTTTAGCATGTTAACATTTTAACAATTAACATGCAAGCTTTAGCATGCAAACATACTAACAATTACAATGTTAACTTTAGGATGCTAACATTTTGACATTTAGCATGAGTCAGTTACCAAAATGACTGAAGTTTTACATGCAACATCAGCTAAAAAAGCTAGCTTTCTAACTTTAGCATGTTAACATTCTAACATTTAACATGCAAGCTTTAGCATGCCAACATACTAAGAGTTACATTGTTAACTTTAGCATGCTAACAGTTCACATGAGTCAAGTACCAAAATGACTCTGAAGTTTATACATGCAACATCAGCTTAAAAGCTTACTAACTTTAGGATGTTAACATGCTATTAATTAACATGTTAACTTTAGCATGCCAACAGGCTAGCAATTACATTGTTAACTTTAGCACACTAATATGTTAAAAGTTAGCATACGTCAAGTACCAAAGTATGTGAATCTGAGGTCTGTATCTGTAAAAAAAAATGTATCTTGCTAACTTTAACATGTTACCATGCTAAAAGTTAACATGCTAACTTTAGCATGCCAACATACTAACAATTACATTGTTAGCTTTAGCATGCTAACATTTTGACAGTTCGCATGAGTCAAGTACCAAAATGACTGAAGTTTATGCATTAGACTTAGACTTAGACTTCCTTTTTATTGTCATTCAAATTTGAACTTTTCAGTACAGATAAGAACACAATTTTGTTACATCAGCTCATGGTAGTGCAGAATAAAAAAGCAATAAGGTGCATATATAAATAAATAAATAGGTTACTGTACAGATAAATATATTGCACTTTTTCATATGCATCCACGTTTATGGATGTACTGTATGTTATATTGTCTTTTTTATTCCAGCGAGTTAATCCATTTTGGGGGGAGTTGAGGGGTAATTATGATGCGTTCAAGAGTCTTACGGCCTGCTGGAAGAAGCTGTTACAGAACCTGGAGGTTCTGCTTCGGAGGCTGCGGAACCTCTTTCTAGAGTCCAGCAGTGAAAACAGTCCTTGGTGGGGGTGGGAGGAGTCTTTGCAGATTTTCTGAGCCCTGGTCAGGCAGCGGCTTTTTGCGATCTCCTGGATAGGAGGAAGAGGAGTCCTGATGATCTTTTCCACCGTCCTCACCACTCTCTGGAGAGACTTCCAGTCTGAGGCATTGCAGGCTCCAGTCCAGACAGAGATGCTGTTGGTCAGCAGGCTCTCTATAGTGCCTCTGTAGAATGTGGTGAGAATGGGGGTAGAGAGCTGTGCTCTTTTTATCCGACGCAAAAAGTGCATGCGCTGCTGAGCTCTTTTTACAAGAGGTGTGTAGGGACCAGGTTATATTGTCAGTTATCTGCACCCCCAGGAACTTGGTGCTGCTTACCATCTCCACTGCTGTGCCGTTGATGAAGAGTGGAGCGTGGCTGGACTGGTGCTTCCTGAAGTCAACGATGATGTCCTTGGTCTTGTCGACATTCAGGACCAGGTTGTTGGTTCTGCACCAGTCAACCAGATGTTTCACCTCTTCCCTGTAGTCCACGTCGTTGTTGTCACGGATGAGGCCCACTACTGTCGTGTCGTTCGCATACTTCACAATGTGGTTAGTAGTGGACCTGGCGCAGCAGTCATGGGTCATCAACGTGAACAGCAGTGGACTTAGGACGCAGCCCTGGGGGGAGCCGGTGCTCAGGGAGATGGCACTGGAGGTGTTGTCGCCCACTCTCACAGACTGGGGTCTGTCTGTGAGGAAGTCAAGCAGCCAGTTGCATAGGGGGGTATTGAATCCAAGGGGGGCCAGTTTGCTCACCAAGTGCTGCGGGATGATGGTGTTGAATGCTGAGCTGAAGTCCAGAATAAGGCTGAAACGACGCGTCGACATAGTCGACGGCATCGGTTACGTAAATACGTCGACGCCGTTTTTGTGCGTCGACGCGTCGCATATTTACGTCACACTACCGTCATGGCGGCGCGCAAAGCAGACTGTGCGAGCGAGGGGGGAAAAGCACGCCAAAAGTCGTCAAAAGTGTGGGAGTATTTCAATACACAGCCTAATAATGTTGTTGTATGCACACTGTGTCGAGCGTAAATGGCCTATCATAGCAGCACAACGGCTATGAACGAACATTTGAAAAGAAAACTATCAACTAGTCAATCGTCCGCGTTAGCATACGTTGTCATCATTACACAAAAACATGAATGTGTCATTTGTATCTGCTAGGGGTGTAACGGTACGTGTTTTGTATTGAACCGTTGCGGTACGGGGCTTTCGGTTCGGTACGGGGGTGTACCGAACGAGTTTCTAAGCTAAAGCTAACTTTAGCTGCTAAAGTCTTAACAAGCTGCTTTACTTCTTCTGCCTCTGTCTCAGCACGCAGCATTGTCCCACCCACACAACCATCTGATTGGTACACACAAAGCATTATCAGCCAATCAGCAGTGCGTATTCAAAACGTTACCAGCCAATCAGCAGTGCGTAGTCAGCGCTTCAGCGTCTAGCAGATAGGTGTTTAGCGGACTCTCCCCAAATGATAATAAACACCTCCCAGTCAACTACTAGTAACATCACTATGAGCCCGTTGACCTTCTAGAAAGTTAAACTGCAGCTCAGCTCACTCGCAGTCCTGGCTTGAGGTGAAGGCTAATTACCTCTCAGTTCCAGCCACATCGACCCCTTCTGAGCGTAGACATGCTAACCTTTCTTCATTACAACTGTTAGTCACTCACTGGAATGAGTAGAATTGGTTATTGTGTACTGTGTTGGACTGGATGTTTATTTTGCACATTTTAAAAGCAATACTTAATGTTTACAGTGCTCCAGAATATTTAGATTGGCACTTTTTTGTATTGGATGTTTATCTTTATTTTTGCACATTTTAGCATACAAGCAATACTTTCACTTTTGTTGAAATGTTTACACTGTTGTTACAGAATATTTCGTTTTGCACTTTTTTGTATTGGATGTTTATCTTTATTTTTGCACATTTTAAAGCAAAATAAGCAATACTTTTACTTTTGAAATGCTTATACTATTGCAGAATATTAAGATTTGCACTGGATGTTTACTTTTATATTTGCACATTAAAAAGCAAATAAGCTACTTTTAATTTTGTTAAATGTTAAAAGTTTTAAATGTTTACATTGTTACAGAATATTTTGTCATGTTGTTGTCAATGTTGACTGAGTGGCCATACTTCTTTTTTTTTTGTAAATAAAAGCCATGCCTTTTGAAAAAACTGGCCTACATTTAATTTTTCATCTTCATTTTAAATAAAATAAAATAAAAAATAATCGGTAAAAGGAAAAATAATCTATAGATTAATCGAAAAACATCTATAGATTAACTGATTAATCGAAAAATAATCTATAGATTAATCGATAGAAAAATAATCGTTAGCTGCAGCCTTAGTCCAGAAACAACATCCGCACTTGTGTGTCCTTTCCTTCCAGATGTTCTAAGCTTAGGTGGAATGCAGAGGAGATGGCGTCCTCTGTGGAGCGTTTAGGGCGATAAGCAAACTGGTATGGGTCGCATGTGGGGGGAAGTCTGTAGACAATATATTCCTTTACCAGCCTCTCGAAGCACTTCATTATGATGGGGGTGAGTGCAACGGGGCCATAATCATTGAGGGAGGAGATTGTGGGTTTTTTAGGCACTGGAATGATTGTGGCCGTCTTAAAACATGATGGTACCACAGCCTGGGTCAGCGAGATGTTGAAGATGTATGTGAGAACCCCAGCCAGCTGGTCTGCCTGGGGTTCTCACAGACATCTGGCTGGTACATGCAACATCAGCTAAAACGCTTACTAACTTTAGCATGTTAACATGCTAAGAGTTAACACATTAACTTTAGCATGCCAACAGGCTAACAATTACATTGTTAACTTCAGCACGCTAATATGTTAACATGCGTCAAGTAATTTTTTTTGGAAAATATTGATACTAGTACTATTGTCTTAGAGGATATTAATGGGTTGGTGTTGGAATTTTTGGAATCGGTTGAAAAATGTTGACTAGTAACAGTTTGAATTAAGAATAGGTATTTTGGAATTCCTGGAATTCCTGGAAACCCGGAATTTGTACGTAAAAAATGATAACTTTTGATGGTGGAATGGTCAAAAACGATTGAAAAATGTAAACTGTTAAAAACTTTCCAGCAGGAGGTGAAAATAGGGCTTTGGAAAACCGGAAATTCTGGGAAATCCTGGATTTTTTTTTTAACTTGGAAATTGGTAGTTTGATTGTCCAAGGTGAGTGGAGTGTGCTGATGGTGGAACGGGTGAGAAATGTGGGCGTTGTCCATGTTTGAAAATTGGACTATTCATTTTCAATGGACAAAATTACCTGGAATATCCGGAATTCTGGGTAATCTGGGATATTTTTTTGGAATATTTTTTGGGGAGCCGAACGTTTTGATACTTGAATGGTCCCGATCTAATGAAAACTGTGGGCTGTGTACCGTGCCAAAGTTTTTTTTAATGATTATTAGATGGATTTTTTTGGTGTAGAATGTTAATTGTGTGAATGCTTGGACATTCACACAATAATAATTATAATAATAATACATAAATTATATTTTGTGTGAATGCCTGGACATTCACACAATAATAATAATAATAACAAATAAATTATTTTTTGGTGTGAATGCTTGGACATCCATCCATCCATCCATTTTCTACCGCTTATTCCCTTCGGGGTCGCGGGGGGCGCTGGAGCCTATCTCAGCTACAATCGGGCGGAAGGCGGGGTACACCCTGGACAAGTCGCCACCTCATCGCAGGGCCAACACAGATAGACAGACAACATTTATAATAATTTAAGTAAAAATTAAAATAGAGTTTCACTACTTTGGGCATAATTTTTGCGCTTAAAGAAATGTCTTCATTACTTTAGCTCCAGATTTTTTTGTTTGAGATTGTCATTACTGCCACAAATGGTGGAAAAGTATTAGAACTGCAGGGTTTCCCCTCAATGTGGCGCGCCGCCACAATATTTTTATTACTGCCACGCTTTGAAAATGTTTGTTTTTTTTACTTGTAAACAAATTAAAGTAATATAATATATCGTAGCCCCGAGAGGAAATCACAAAGTCTGATGCTATTTTTAACTTTTATTACCAATCTTATGATAAACAATTCCAACAGATTTTACCTCCCGTGCAAACACTTCCGTCTCCGTGAAAACTGACAACTCCAAACCACATGAAAATAAAACATTCAAATTAGCTGGTCGTTACAGTATGTAATGACCAGCCAATAAACCTATTTGCACACTATTGACAAGTAATGTACTGAAAACCGCGCCACCGAAACAGGATGTTACTAAAACGCATGCCACTGTGACTGTCTAGAGCATTGTCAGCATGTCTGTGGTGTGAACGTGATTTTTATATATATTGAAGATATACCCGCACGGACAGCAGTCTACAAAATATGCAAATATTAAGAGAACAAGGGCAGCTTTTAAGAAGCGAAAGTGAAACTAGAGCAACATCGCTAACCAAGTGTGACGTCATGCTCGCTACAGCTAGTCTCTTTAGTCAGCGACATGGAGGGACAGAGGTCTCTAAACACGACTACATTATATAATAACACCAGAAGAAGATGCTACATTTGTTGATAGTTTTAGATTTTTTTAAAAGTCAGAAGTCTGTAAACAGATGAAAAAATCTCAAAGTACATTGTACAAAAAGCAGCAACAATTGAAAATATGGAAATACCATAAAAATAAATACACTATATTGCCAAAAGTATTTGGCCACCCATCCAAAGCATCAGAGTCCGGTGTCTTAATCACTTGGCCCGGCCACAGGTGTATAAAATCAAGCACTTAGGCATGGAGACTGTTTCTACAAATATTTGTGAAAGAATGGGCCGCTCTCAGAAGCTCAGTGATTTCCAGCGTTGAACTTTCATAGGATGCCACCTGTGCAACAAATCCAAAAATTTCCTCGCTCCTCAATATTCCAAAGTCAACTGTCGGCTTTATCATAAGAAAATGGAAGAGTTTGGGAACAGCAACTCAGCCACGAAGTGGTAGGCCACGTAAACTGATAGAGCGGTCAGCGGATGCTGAAGCGCATAGTGCAAAGACTTTCTGCACAGTCAGCTGCTACAGAGCTCCAAACTTCATTTGACTTTCCAGTTAGACCACATACAGTACACAGAGAGCTTCATGGAATAGGTTTCCATGGCCAATCAGCTGCATCTAAGCCATAAATCACCAAGTCCATACAAAGCGTCAGATGCAGTAGTGTAAAGCACGTCGCCACTGGACTCTAGAGCAGTGGAGACGAGTTCTCTGGTGTGATGAATCACGCTTTTTCATCTGGCAATCTGATGGGCCAGTCTGGGTTTGGAGGTTACCATGAGAACGGTACGTTTCGGACTGCATTGTGCCGAGTGTGAAATTTGGTGGAAGAGGAATTATGGTGTAGGAATGTTTTTCAGGAGTTGGAGTTGGACTTGGCCCCTTCGTTCCAGTGAAAGGAACTTTGAATGCTTCAGGATACCACAACATTTTGGAATTCCATGCTTCCAACCTTGTGGGAACAGTTTGGAGCGGGCCCCTTCCTCTTCCAACATGACTGTGCACCAGTGCACAAAGCAAGGTCCATAAAGACATAGATGGCAGAGTCTGGGGTGGATGAACTTGACTGGCCTGCACAGAGTCCTGACCTGAACCCGATAGAACACCTTTGGAATGAATTAGAACGGAGACTGAGAGCCAGGAGCTTCTCGACCAACATCAGTGTGTGACCTCACCAATGCGCTTTTGGAAGAATGGTCGACAATTCCTATAAACACACTCCGCAACCTTGTGGACAGCCTTCCAAGAAGAGCTGAAGCTGTAATAGCTGCAAAAGGTGGACCGACATCATATTGAACCCTATGGGTTAGGAATGGGATGGAACTTCAAATTCATGTGTGTGTCAAGGCAGGTGGCCAAATACTTTTGGCAATATAGTGTATGTTAATACTAGCAAATGATAACAGATTTGTTTAAAATGTACAGTGCTGGCCAAACGTTTGGACACACCTCATTCAGTGAGTTTTCTTTATTTTCATGACTATTTACATTGTAGATTGTCACTGATGGCATCAAAACTATGAATGAACACATGTGGAGTTATGTACTTAACAAAAAAAAGGTGAAATAACTGAAAACATGTTTTATATTCTAGTTTCTTCAAAATAGCCACCCTTTGCTCTGATTACTGCTTTGCACACTCTTGGCATTCTCTCGATTAGCTTCAAGAGGTAGTCACCTGAAATGGTTTTCACTTCATAGGTGTGCTTGAAGCTCAGAGAGAGAACGCCAAGAGTGTGCAAAGCAGTAATAAGAGCAAAGGGTGGCTATTTTGAAGAAACTCGAATATAAAACATGTTTGCAGTTATTTCACCTTTTTTTGTTAAGTACTGGTACATAACTCCACATGTGTTCATTCATAGTTTTGATGCCTTCAGTGACAATCTACAATGTAAATAGTCATGAAAATACAGAAAACGCATTGAATGAGAAGGTTTGTCCAAACTTTTGGCCTGTACTGTATGTGTAAATTTTGTGAGCCTATTTAAAGAAAATCATATCATAGAAAATTGTGCAAATTACTCTGTGACCATGCCCGTAACCACAGGTACCTTGGCAGTTTCGGGGAAACCCTGCATTACTACCACAAGTGGTGAAAAAGTGTATTACATAGCTGAGAAACATTTTTTGGCGGCGAAACACTGAATCAGGGATCACGTTAATCTGCAGCAGACAAATGAACACAAGACTTGAGTTAGGTTCCTAAAGATGGAGGAACATGAGAGCATACTCCTACCTTCTCAGACTGGCTAAGCAAGAAGTGATGGAAATGTGGGTCGTCCTTCACAGGCTGCAACAGAACAAGGGTTCAATTGGAAATATGCAGCCAACTCAATGGTACATCTACTCGACAACGCACCACAGTCAAAGTGACTTTCACACTGTGATGATTGTCGGCCTGTTAATAGTGGGAGCCAAATACAACAAACCTTTCACAATCACAACTACCGTACTACAAATAGCAAACTATACAACTGCATTCACAATTATTCAACCTCCATTGTTCAAGTCTATGTCTCTGCAAAGTGTATTAACAGTAGAACACCTCAACATATTTAGTATTAAAATGTTTTCATTGAATTGGCCGGCTGTACAAAGTGGTGGTTGAATTATTCTGAAAGCAACTGCATTCCAAAAACATTTGAGAAGAGTTTATGAATCACACTGTGCATGAATGGGTGCGCAGAAACCAGAAAGCTTGGGTCGCCAGTGCTTCAAGTAGCGTGCAAATTAATCACACATTAGTTGAGGTTGTGTAACGGCTTGTTATTGTAAAAAAACACAGCGTGAAGATAAAAAGTGCGTATTCACAGCGCTTTCCCTTCTCCCAAACGTTGTCAGGTGACAGGCAACTTCATACTGAATATGGAGCACCGTATGTTTCGGACTATAAGGCGCACTTAAAATCCTTTAATTTTCTCAAAAATCGACAGTGCACCTAATGTACGTAATAATTCTGGTTGTGCTTACTAACCTCGAAGCTATTATATTTGGTACATGGTGTAATAAGTGTAACCAGTAGATGGCAGTCACACATAAGAGATGCATGAAGACTGCAATATGATGGCAGTAAACAACACCAAAACTTTGAATGTTCCATTGAGAATATAGAACATTACACACAGCGCTCAAAAATCTGTCAAAATGTTTTTAGTACGACTTCGGTAAGCTATGAAGCCGCACCGCTTGATGGATTGTACTGTGCTTCAACATACGAGTATTATTATGGTATGTGTATATAAGAACCGCAAAATGGCACCTATTAGCAGACATATTACCTGCCGTTTTGTTTCGCAATATTATGCAAAACCAACTTTTCTTACCTTCTGGTACCTGCTGATGTGTATTTGGGATCTGCATAAGTCCTGAAAATGCGCACGCATCCGCAATTGTAGTCCGTGCCAACGACGTAGTTATAAGCTTCTTCTTTTTCTCTTCCTGCTTATGTGGCATTCATCTTTCGCTGTTGCCATTTCTAATATTAAGTAGTGTGAAATTCTTACTTATAGCTGTCAGTAGATTAGCTATCAAAGCGCTAAAAACTGTAGTGGGTTTACATTATTCACCCACGGAACTTTAGTTACTAGAGGGTTCCGGTCGGACGTTTTTTCATGGGACACATTTTCGGCGTTGATGTTGCATAGTTGAGCCACGGATGAGGAGATGCTGCTCCGTTATTGATTGAAGTAAAGTCTGAATGTCATTAAAACAGTTAGCTCCATCTTTTGACACTTCCCTCCCTGCTTGGCACTCAGCAACAAAGGGTTGGAGTTGGGGGTTAAATCACCAAAATGATTCCCGGGCGCGGCGCCGCTGCTGCCCACTGCTCCCCAAGGGGATGGGACAAATGCAGAGGACAAATTTCACCACATCTAGTGTGTGTGTGACAATCATTGGTACTTTAATCTTCTTCCACGCTACACCGCTACAACAAAGGGGAGAAGACGCTGTCAAAGGTGAGCCACGTAGGTAAGACCGCCCACAAAATGGCGCATCCTGAAGCGACGCTCAGAAAGCTACTTGAAGATGGTCTGTAAAACAATCTATGCAACACTTTCACCTAAGAACCACTATCACATGTTATGTAGACCACAAGATAGTGTTTTAAATTTAGGAAAAAAATCATAATATAACCCCTTTAAAGGCCTACTGAAACCTACTACTACCGACCACGCAGTCTGATAGTTTATATATCAATGATGAAATCTTAACATTGCAACACATGCCAATACGGCCGGGTTAACTTATAAAGTGACTTAAAACTTCCCGGGAAATATCCGGCTGAAACGTTGATTTTTTTTGGTGTGAATGCTTGGACATTCACTCAATAATAATAATAATAATAATGAATACATTATTTTTGGGGGTGAATGATTTGACATTCACACAATAATAATAATAATAATAATAATAAATTATTTTTTTGGTGTGTATGCTTGGACATTCACACAATAATAATAATATAATAATGATAATAATATATAAAAGATTTTTGGTGTGAATGCTTGGACATTCACACAATAATAATAATAATAATATAATAATAATGGATAAATGATGTTTTGGTGTGAATGCATAGACATTCACACAATAATAATAATAATAATAATACAATATTTTTTGTGTTAATGCTTGGACATTCACACAATAATAATAATATAATAATAATTAGGGATGTCCGATAATGGCTTTTTTGCCGATATCCGATATTCCGATATTGTCCAACTCTTAACTACAGAAACCGATATCAACCGATACCGATATATACAGTTGTGGAATTAACACATTATTATGCCTAATTTAGACAACCAGGTATGGTGAAAATAAGGTTCTTTTTTAAAAAATTAATAAAATAAAATAAGATAAATAAATTAAAAACATTTTCTTGAATAAAAAAGAAAGTAAAACAATATAAAAACAGTCACATAGAAACTAGTAATTAATGAAAATGAGTAAAATTAACTGTTAAAGGTTAGTACTATTAGTGGACCAGCAGCACGCACAATCATGTGTGCTTACAGACTGTATCCCTTGCAGACTGTATTGATATATATTGATATATAATGTAGGAACCAGAATATTAATAACAGAAAGAAACAACCCTTTTGTGTGAATGAGTGTAAATGGGGGAGGGAGGTTTTTTGGGTTGGTGCACTAATTGTAAGTGTATCTTGTGTTTTTTATGTTGATTTACTAAAATAAAATTTAAAAAAAAAACGATACCAATAATAAAAAAACCGATACCGATAATTTCCGACATTACATTTTACAGCATTTATCGGACATCTCTAATAATAATAATTAAAAATATATTTTTGGATGTGAATGCATATGAATGCACTGAAACGGGGCCCCGACACCTGTGAAAAGACATGCGACTCGTTTAGGAATGCCTGCCGAGGGGAGGGCGTGGCCACTGTAGCCCCGCCCCTTCTACGCGGGACAGGTGGAGCGAGACAAGTGCGAAAAAGTGACTTTTGCAGGTGACTCCGGCTCAGTGGTAGGGCAAGCTGCGACTCAGTGAAGGGTGTGTGTGACACGACTGACACACACACGCAACACGACCGACGGCGAGCGGACCCGGACTGTACTTGTATTGTACTTGACTTGACTTGTACTTGGGACCCTGACAGCCGTCACCTGCCACCATGAACAAGAAGAAAAGCAAGAGCAGCATCGTGACGACCCCCATCAAAACATCGTGAGTAGACTTTTGTCACCTTTCTGCCACTAAATGCTGTCGTACAATTATGGTTGACAAAGTAACTATAAATCAACCTTCTGTTACCTTCTGCATGCACACCTTACACAGCTTGAACTATGCTACTTCTCACCAAAACGTGTGTTTGTGTGTGCGTGTGTGTGTGTGTGTGTGTGTGTGTGTGTGTGTGTGTGTGTGTGTGTGTGTGTGTGCGTGCGTGCGTGCGTGCGTGCGTGTGTGTGTGTGTGCGAGCGTGTGTGTGAGAGTTAAAAGGCAGCTATTAGTTTGCGTAATGTGTGTCCTTGTCAGCTGAGGGTGTGGTCGTCTTGTCAAGTTGTAGTAACTGGTTTGTTAGCTTCACCTTTCACTGGAATGACTTGCAGACACTCCTTTAGTTATGTATGCTCCTTTAGTTCTTACACTGTGTGATCATTTAGTTCTTACACTGTGTGATCATTTAGTTCTTACACTGTGCGATCATTTCGTTCGTATGTGCTTGTGTTATTTCCTATAGTGGGAGGAGTCATTGTCATTAAGTCTCCACACGCTCCAAACAATAGATCGTATTTCTCCTCGTCACTCAGCAGGAATTAAGGAGGGTCTCAAGAATAACAAAACTGAAATGTTCTCTTTCTCAGACACTTTTACCTCCTTTGTGACATTCTTATCCCAATTTTATGTCATTTTATATCATATATATGTCATCTTTGTGCCATATATGTCATATTTATGTCATATTTATGTCATCTTTATATCATTTTGATGTAATTTTATGTCATATTTATGTCATACGTATTTCATTTTAAGTCATATTTATGTCATCTTTATGTCATATTTATGTCATTTTATATCATATTTATGTCATACGTATGTCATTTTATATCATATATATGTCATCTTTATGTCATACGTATGTCATACATATGTCATTTTATATCATATATGTCATCTTCATGTCATATTAATCTCATATTTATGTCATTTTATATCATATATATGTCATCTTTATGTCATATTTATGTCATATTTATGTCATTTTATATCATATATATATATATAATTTTATATCATATACATGTCATACATATGTCATCTTTATATCATATGTATGCCATCTTTATGTCATATTTATGTCATTTTTATGTCATCTTTATATCATAGTTATGTCATCTTTGTTATTTTATATCATATTTAAGTCATTTTTATGTCATCTTTAAAGGCCTACTGAAATGAATTTTTTTTATTTAAACGGGGATAGCAGATCCATTCTATGTGTCATACTTGATCATTTCGCGATATTGCCATATTTTTGCTGAAAGGATTTAGTAGAGAACAACGACGATAAAGATCACAACTTTTGGTATCTGATAAAAAAAAAAGCCTTGCCCCTACCGGAAGTAGCGTGACATAGTCAGTTGAAAGGCTCCTCACATTTTCCTATTGTTTTCAACGCAGCTAGAGCGATTCGGACCGGGAAAGCGACGATTACCCCACTAATTTGAGCTAGGATGAAAAATTTGTGGATGAGGAACGTTAGAGTGAAGGACTAGAATGCAGTGCAAGACATATCTTTTTTCGATCTGACCGTAACTTAGGTACAAGCTGGCTCATTGGATTCCACACTCTCTCCTTTTTCTATTGTGGATCACGGATTTGTATTTTAAACCACCTCGGATACTATATCCTCTTGAAAATGAGAGTCGAGAACGCGAAATGGACATTCACAGTGACTTTTATCTCCACGACAATACATCGACGAAACACTTTAGCTACGGAGCTAACGTGATAGCATCGTGCTTAACTGCATATAGAAACAACATAAATATATCCCTGACTGGAAGGATAGACAGAAGATCAACAATACTATTAAACCATGGACATGTAAATACACGGTTAATGCTTTCCAGCCTGGCGAAGGTTAACAATGCTGTTGCTAACGACGCCATTGAAGCTAACTTAGCAACCGGACCTCACAGAGCTATGCTAAAAACATTAGCTATCCACCTACGCCAGCCAGCCTCACCTGCGTTCCAGCGATCGACGATGCGACGAAAGACTTCACCCGATCACAGATGCGGTTGGCGAGACGGAGGAAGTTAAGGTGAGTTCGGCAGCTAGCGCGTCTGCTATCCATCTCTGTCCTCCTGGCTGTGTTGCTGTAGTCCGCCGCTAATACACCGATCCCACCTACAACTTTCTTCTTTGCAGTCTCCATTGTTCATCAAACAAATTGCAAAAGATTCACCAACACAGATGTCCAGAATACTGTGTAATTTTGAAATGAAAACAGAGCTTTTTTGTATTGTATTCAATGGGGTACCAATACTTCCGTATCAATCGTTTACGTCACGCGCATACGTCATCATATCTAGACGTTTTCAACCGGAAGTGTGGCGGGAAATTAAAAATTGCACTTTATAAGTTAACCCGGCCGTATTGGCATGTGTTGCAATGTTAAGATTTCATCATTGATATATAAACTATCAGACTGCGTGGTCGGTAGTAGTGGGTTTCAGTAGGCCTTTAATATCATATTTATGTCATCTTTGTCATTTTATATCGTATTTAAGTCATCTTAATGTCATTTTATATCATTATTATGTCATATTTATGTCATTTTTGTGTCATTTATGTCATCTTTATTTCATTTTTATGTCATCTTTATATCATATTTATGTCATCCTTGTCATCTTTATGTCAGTTTTATGCCATCTTTATATCATACATATGTCATCTTTGTGTCATATTTATGTCATCTTTATATCATATTTATGTCATCTTTATGTCATATTATATCGTATATATGTCATTGTATATCATACATATGTCATCTTTATGTCATCTTTATATCATATTTTTGTCATCTTTTTCATCTTTATGTCATTTTATATCATATATATGTCATCTTTATGTCATCTTTGTCATTTTTATGTAATTTTATATAATATTTATGTCATCTTTAGATAATATCTCTTTGTCATTTTATATCATGTTTATGTAATTTTTTATATAATTTCATATCATATATATGTAATTTTTATGTCATTTTATATCATATGTATGCCATATTTGTAATTTTTATGTCATTTCATATCATATGTATGTAATCTTTGTCTCTTTATTTCATCTTCATGTAAGTTTATATAATATTAATGTAATATTTGTCATCATTATCTCATATATATGTCATCTTTATGTCATATTTATGTCATTTTATATCATATATATGTCATCTTTATGTCATATTTATGTCATTTTATATCATATATTTGTCATATGTATGTCATTTTATATCATATTTATGTAATCTTTGTCATATTTATGTCATTTTATATTATATAAATGTAATTTTATATTATATATGTCTTATTTATCTAATTTTATATCATATTCATGTCATATTTAAGTCATTTTATATCATATATATTTGTATTATCTGTCTCTTTATTTCATCTTTCTCATTTTGATGTAATAGTTATGTCATATTTATGTAATCTTTATGTTATCTTTATGTCATCTTTATATCATCTTTATGTCATGTTCATGACAACTTTATGTCATCTGTATATCATGTTATATCATCTTTATGCCATCTATATGCCATCTTTGTCATTTTTTTGCCTATTTATATCATATCTTTATGTCATCTTTATGTTTTCATAATGTCACAGTTTTATGTCATCTTTATGTCACTTTTATGTCATTTTGTTGTCATATTTATGCCATCTTTGTCATTTGTATGTCATCTTTATGTTTTCTTAATCGCCAATTCAGGAATCAGAGTGGGATCGAATTAGGTCTTGAAGCAACACATTTTTTTGCACTCAATTTTTTTGTACATAACTTTTTTATGCACTGAATTTTGTTGCACATAACTTTTTGCACACAACTTTTTGCCACTGAATTTTTTTGCATATAACCTTTTCTGCATTGACTTTTTTGCTCATAACTTTTTCTGCACTAAATTTTGTTGAACATAACTTTTTTTTGCATTGAATTTTGTTGCACATACATTTTTTTGCACTGAATTTTTTTGCATTTAACTTTTTTGCACTGAATTTTTTTGCTAATAACATTTTGTTGCACATAACTTTTTTTGCTCTGAAATTTTTTTGCACTTAATTTTTTCTGCACAGAATTTTTTGATCATAACTCTTTCTGCACTGAATTTTGTTGCACTTAATTTTTTCTGCACTGAGTTTTGTTGCACATAACGTTTTTTGCACTGAATTTTGTTGCACATAAATATTTCTGTACTGATTTTTTTGCACATAACTTTTTCTTTACTGAATTTTTTGCACATAACTTTTTTTGCAATGAATTTTTGTGCACATAACTTTTTGGCATTGAAATGTTTTGCACATAACTTTTTATACACTGAATTGTTTTTTACATAACTTTTTGCATTTAATTTTTTTGCACATACTTTTTTGCATTTAATTTTTTGCACATACTTTTGCATTTAATTTTTTTTGCACATAACTAGTTGGATTGAATTTTTTTGCACATAACTTTTTATGCACTGAATTTTTTTGCACAAAACTTTTCCTGCACTGAATTCTTTTGCACATAACTTTTTTTGCACTGAATGTTTTCCACATAACTTTTTCTGCACTGAATTTTTTTTCCACATAACTTTTCTTGCACTTAATTTTTTTGCACATATCTTTTTTTGCACTGAATTTAAAGCTGAGATGTTACACTCATACACAGCCTGTGTAAAAAAAATCCTCTTTGGTTCATTCAATAATCGACTTTTTATGGCGTTTTAATGTTTCTTGGGAGGAGACGATAACAAAGGACACACCTGACAACAAACCGGCCCGACTGCTTTCTGCTTCCTTCCTATCTCGGAGCAGACACACCCTTATTCTCATCTCATTATTATTATCTTATTATCACCTTGCTGTCATGGCGTGTGTGTGAGAGTGCACGGACACACACACTTGCCTCCAAACAAAGCAAATGTACTTTTGAAGGTTTTATGTTGTGTTTGTGTGACAAGACTAATATTAATCAGTATATTTGCATATCCCGTACAAGAATAATGCATAATCAGCATATATTCTGCATATTCATGAAGACTAAATGGACTGTGCTTCTTAACGGATGAATAAATTCTCTTTGTGTGCTATCAGGTGTTTTAATACACTTTTTTAGTAGATCAGACTCAAAATGTTTAGTTAAACCAACAATAAACAAGTTCTTGTCTTTTTTAGTTTGGCAAATGAAACTTTCAGCAAGTTGCAAACATATGCTTGAAGGTATAGGTGCCGAGGCGTGTTTCACCTTTGAAACAAATGTGGTCCCAAACACGCTCCACACCTAATGAGAGTCATTACAAGCATGATTGTTTTTCATAGAAATGACGCTCGTGTTTTAGCTACGACAATTCAATCAATGTAAATAAATGTTTTGAATGTAGTTTTAATTTACTAAAGGGCTAACAAGCTAACTTACACAGCTGTAGCTATTAGCTTCTCTACAATTTTCTACTTTCAACATATACGTATTAGACAGCTAATATATTTCCACAGTGTAATTTAATCATGTTTAGGATGTTTTGTATTATTTTGAAATGACTCGTCATATGAGCTAGCTAACAAGGCTGTAGCTAGCAAACTACGATGTCAGACTAGCAGCAAAAAAACTTCACCACAGTTTACTACATTTCATTCATAATTAGACATCTAATCTTTTTCCACAATGTAATTTAATCATGTTGAGAATGTTTTGTATTATTTTGAAATGGCTCGTCATATGAGCTAGCTAACGAGGCTGTAGCTAGCAAACTACGATGTCAGACTTTCAGCAAAAAACTTCACTATAATTTACTACATTTCATCATAATTAGACGGCCAGTATATTTCCACAATGTAATTTCGTAATTTTTAGAAAGTTTTGTATTATTCTAAAATGGCTCGTCATATGAGTTAGCTAACGCGGCTGTAGCTAGTAAACTACGATGTCCGACTAGCAGCAAACAAACTTCACTACAATTTACTACATTTCTTCCATAATTAGACAGCCAATATACTTTAAGAATGTAATTTAGCCATGTTTTGTATTATTCTTAAACAGCTGTGCCTACAAGCTAGCTAACGTGGCTCTAGCTAGTAAATTACAAGGTCAGACTAGCCACACATGGACTTAACTACAATTTACTACATTTCATGAATGATTAGACAGCTAATATATTTAAAAATGGTAATTTAGCCATGATTAGAATGTTGTTTTATCATTCTAAACTTGCTCGTCATATGAGCTACCTAACGCGGCTGTAGCTAGTAAAGTACAATGTCAGACTACCGACAAATGGACTTAACTACATTTTGCTACATTCTTCATGATTAGAAAGTTAATATATTTCCAAAATGTACATTAGCCGTGTTCAGAATGTTTTGTTTGTTTTAAAATCGCTCGTCATGACGACCAATTAACACAAAACAAACTTAGATATCGTAGCTTCTGAATATTGTGATACTCGCTTTTTATAGCTAATTGGGATTCTACTAACTGTACTTTACTGCAGTACCTGGTACTATGTGTACATGGTAGTATGTTTACATGGTAGTATGTGTACTTGTGGTAAGTGTACATGGTGTATGTTTACATAGTAGTGTGTTTACATTGTAGTATGTGTACATGGTGTATGTTTACATAGTAGTATGTTTACATAGTAGTATGTGTATATGCAGTATGTGTACATGTAGTGTGCAGTTAGGACCCTCAATAAAGTCTAAAGGCTGAAGTCTAAAGGCTAAAAAGATAATTTTTTTATCCCGGTCCTGACGTGAAGATAATGTTCCTCACTCTGGTCTTCTAGTATCACCTCCACGGAACTGACCAGTCTGATCGAGAAACTGCAGAGGAATGCTGACAAAGTGGAGAAGAACATCTACGATGTGGAGCAGAACCTCAACAAGGTACAATTGCGATACTGCCGATTCCAGATCTTTATGCTCCAATATGGATTCTCGAATCAAAATATTGATACTTTGGATTCTTTAGTTATTCGAGCTAATGAATATCATAAACAGGAAGACAGTGTGAAGGAAATCATTGAGATATTTTCTAAATGATACGTGATTGGTGGGAACTACTTTATCTTCCCCCTAGATAAGTATGAGTATGAGTGTTATAAACGGAATGTTTGGGAGACAGTTGAATATAAATAGGGGAACACATTCAGTACAGAAGAACGCCATCATTTCTTTTGCCCTGTGATATTATATTTTGAAGATGATTCCCCAAGAGCAGCGACACTTGAAACACACAACTTTTCACATTTTACCACACACATTAGGTATATTTGCACAAAGTATCGGATCGGTATTCATGATACCAGCCTGAATTTTACCCGATATCGGATCAAAAAGGAAATCGGTGGCATCGCACATCATTACTAATCACTAGCTAGAAGCTAGTGCCACTAATCACTAGCTAGCTTTAAAGTTTTAAGTGCTATCATGAGTACAAGACACATTAACGTTGCTACATGATTAGATTAGGGGTGTTCAAACTTGAGAAAGAAAGCATAAGGGGTCATTTTGATATTTTTTTAGGGTTGTGACTCTTTGGGCACCACACGATTCGATTCGATTTTTCGGGGTAACGATCCGATCCTGGATCGATTCTCGATTCTAAACAATTCAAAATCAATATATTTTTTAATAACATTGGGTGTCCGTTCTATAATGAACTACATTCCTTCATAAAATAGCTAAAATGTTCCGATACATTTCTACATTACTTAAAAGAAAACAGTTTTTGTTTAATACAATTCTACCCAATCATTTAATAAAGCAAATAAGGCAACAGGAGAAGCATCCAACACTTCTCTTTTCCAAAGCAAATGTGTACAGCAGATTTAGATAATCTACATCAACAATAGGATTGTCTAAATGGCTGGTCAGGACAGATTGAAATTATTATTATTATTTTTTTTTAATCGATTAAGAATCGTTACAAATAAGAATCGCGATTAATCTGAAAATCTTTTTCTTTGACACGACTAATATTTTTCATTTTCCAAACCAATACATGATATAGATTTGTTCCCAAATTTCCAGGAAATTCTCATTTAATGAATAGACGTATTTATAGTTATGCAATTGCCAAAATTTTGCACCATTTTTTTACCTGATTCCGACCTTTCCACCATCCACCCACACGAATCTTCACATTTTGAATGCAAAACATGTTTTCCCTTTCCCAAAATTCCATATTTTTACGGAATTTCCGGTCATTTTCACCTCATTGACAATTAATGGGAAATATACAATCAACTGCATATCCCACATTTCTCATCCGATTTGTATGGAAGTAGAATTGTCTCACATCAACTTATTTATATCAATATGATATTAATACATATGCATATATTAATAAATATACAAATACAAATACAAATGTCATTTTCAAATAAATAAATATTTTGTATAAATAAACGCGTATTTGTAATATATACAAATAAAATGTATAAATATAAAAATGTGACAAACAAAAAAATCAAGAATTTGTATAAATATACATATATTTGTAAATATATTTTTGAGATTGCAAAACATGTTTTCCCGTTTTTTACGGAATTTCCGGTAATTTTCCCCCCATTGACAATGAATGGGAATAATACAAACTACTGCATATCCCACATTTTCAAGCAATTTGAACCGTTCCAGCATCCACACACTCCACTCATCCTGGACATTCAAGCCATCATGTTTGCCGGTTCTGAAAATTCCCTGATTACCCGGAATTACCAGGAATTCCCCCTATTGACAATGAATGAGCAATATACAAACTTCTCCATATCCCACATTTCTCATCCAATTTGAACCGTTCCAACATCCACACATTCCACTCACCCTGGACATTCAAGCATTTAAGTTCCACTCACACATATGTCTCCTACGTTGTCACTCTTCATGACTTCCTTTTGTTTGTGGGCAGGATGTTAGCAAGATCAACGAGGGCAAAGCGCCGCTGTACCAGGAGGACACCAACAAGCGACTCCTCAACTCTCTGGAGCTGCTGGTGGGCTTGGACCAGGACGCGGTCAATGCCAAGCACCTCCAGCACCCTCAGGCTGAGATGATCGGCAAGGAGTGAGTCCACCTCTTCTAAGGAGGCTCCTCCAGGCCACACTCCCTTTACACTGAAAACTGTGTGTGTGTGTGTGTGTGTGTGTGTGTGTGTGTGTGTGTGTGTGTGTGTGTGTGTGTGTGTGTGTGTGTGTGTGTGTGTGTGTGTGTGCGTGCGTGTCCGTTTCCGTGTCTGTGTGCGTGTCCGTGCGCGCGTGTGCGTGTGTGTGCAGCATGAGGCAGCTCCGTGAGCGAGTGAACAAGCTGAGAGACGACCATGAGCGTATCTACCAACTGAGCCGCACCGAGGGGGTGCCCACCATCAACTGGGGCAACATGATGGATGAGAAGCTGGTAGGTGGAGGCGGAGTCAGCTGACACGTCCAATCAAAACTGTCTGACTTCAAATACAAGTCAGCATTCATTCTTTCGTAGAGAAGGACATATTCATCAGTCACAGTTTGAAAAGTGTGATTTATTGCACTAGTACGGGGCTTTAGTGCCGCCCGAGTGGCTCCCTGGAGTTTTTTCAAACATGTATGAAAAGGGAAAAAGATGGTTGAAAAAATACATATTTTGACAAACATGACACAAACCTTTCTAATTGTTAGAAATCCCACTGTTTAATATGTTTGTGTTCATGCTTCACTGATGAGAGTATTTGGTGAGCGCCGTTTTGTCCTACTAATTTCGGCGGTCCTTGAACTCACCGTTGTTTGTGTAATATGTAGAACTTTCTCCGACGCTGCCACAGAAAGACGTGTTTTATGCCATTCCTTCTTTGTCTCATTTTGTCCACCAAACGTTTTATGCTGTGTGTGAAGCAAGCTAGTTTTTTGGGGATAGCTATTAGGCATAGTGAATCCCGTCAAATCCGCCCTTAACAACCGGTCTTACTCGCTAGCACTAGCATTTTTAAAAGGCATGTTCCATGTTAAAATTATAATGTTTTGTAGGGATAAGCATGGATTAAATTCATTTTTATTCATTTCAATGGGCGATGTCGATTTGAGTTATAAGTTTGATCGTAGAACTGATTAAGATCCTAAGTTGAGCTACTTGTTTATTTTATTTTTAGTAAATAAAAGTTGTCACCTTTTGGCCAAGTCCACCGTCTCGAGCGAACAATGGCCGCACCCAGCTTTCATCTTTTCCACCTAATTGTTTTTGTCCGTTTACGTATTTCACTAGGTAAAGGAAACAGGATGATGCTTAGCTTTTTACCATCTTTTTCCAATTTTGGGATTTTGGAGTTTTTCCCTTCAGATCAGATGTTGTTGTGGTTTGTAAAGTCCTTTGAAGCACTTTTGATTAAGGGCTGTACAAATAAAGTTTGCTTGAGTGATTGAAAGCTTTAGAAGGTGGAGTCAAGCATAAGGGCAATGAATTGGCCGATCAGCTGGCAAAGCAGACACTCACGCTAGAGCAGCACAGAGCGGTACCTCTCAGTAAGGCAGTAAAGGAAATCTTTTGAAAGAGTGGTAATCACACTGGGACATGAGTACAACAGGAAGACACTTTTATGCAATTTAGAACACAGTAGGAGCGGGAATAACTGTAATTGGGAGCACAAAAGAGGAATCTTGAATAAGTCATTGCACCTTATAAAACACCCAACAGGATTATGTGACAGCTGCAATGAGGTAGAGTCAGTGGAACATCCATTGTGGAAAATACAATAGAGAAATGAGAAAACTAAGAGAAGACGTTAGAAGACATGGACAGAAGGAGGTTACCCTCAAAGGGGTAGTGAGCAGCAACCAGAACGTTTTAGTGAAGTTTCTAGAAGAGACGGGTTTATGGAATAGAATTTAGTATGGGAAGGTCTACATACATGTATATATGTGAGGGAAAAGGGAGGGAACTCTGGGTCCCAACAAAACAAGAAGAAGTGTGGCCGGATGAAAAGATGTCTCACACGCAACTTCATGTCTTCTCAGGCCAACCTGAGCAACAAAGGCTTTGGTCTGGACCTTCCATCGGTGGAGAACGAGGTGGAGGACCACAACATTTTCCACAGTGAGGTTGAGGCTTTGGCTCCTCACATTTCTGCTGGCGGTGACAAGGTACCAAGTCGTCATCATAGTCAACTCGACTTTTTTCTTCTTGTTGCCATAACAACGGTGTGTATTTCTGCAGGAATATATCAGCGGCCTCCAGATGAAGTACAACAAACTTCTGGTAATGAAATCCCACATCACCCTGCTCATGTTTGTGCATCTAAGCATTAAGACTGTTACTAAAGGAGGACTCGAAGCCTTGCTTTCGTGTAGCGTGCGCCATCCACCTGTGCATGTCACACTTTATGACCTGCCCATAACAACAAAGTTTACAAGAACTGACGGGAGGAATCTAATCCTTCACCATATGCAAAACATGTTGTTTCCTGGACTAGCAGATACTATATGTCTTAATCGCTAACTAGCATAAATGCTAACATTAACACATTAGCATTCCAAAAATAAAAACTTTGAGTTTAAGATTCGAATGTGTGTTTAAGTACTTTTTGAGCACATTCAATTATACTGTACTCATGTTTTGTTAGCTCATAGATCACCTTTGATGTGCTCAAATGGCCATTTCCTTCTTTTAGGCAGACAGTAAATGTTGCGATAACAATTATAACAGTTTAATAACATTGTTCTGACATTCTTTAACCGATTCCAACATGAAATCATTCCGTTTATCAGACTAAATCCAACTTTTCTAGTAATTCTGCATTTCAAGTAAGACAATTTTCACTTTGAGCTTGAATTCGTACAATTCTCACATTTTTTTAGTTGACTTCAACAATTCCAGCGTCAAAACATTCTTTACTTAGTGCCATTATGCTCTCACTGTTAGCATTTTAACATTTCAGCTATTTTAGTCATGTCAAATGTACACCACATGATGCAAAAACACTATAAAACGGCCCATTTTGCTTTTTGCCAGGTGGTAGCCTGCTAACTTTTAGCATGTTAGCATTTTACAACAAAATCACCATAGAACTGTCTTGACACTTAAGGCGCTTAGTGTGGGCGTTTTATAAATATTTCTCATCTGAAATAGTGCAAACTTAAATGCCATGATGTGAAATCACGACAGTAGCTAGCCGATACACAGCCTTCATGCCAGAGGGTAGCATACTAACTGTTATATCAACGGAATATCCATTATTCTTTTAATAAATTGCATACTTCAAAATGTACATGGCATGTTGTACAATCAACAATCAACGCTCCAGGAGGAATGTAATCCTTCACCATATGAAAAACATGTTGTTTCCTAGACTAGCATATACTACACACCTTAATCGCTAGCTAGCAAAAATGCTAACATGAAATCAAGACACATTAACATTTAAAAAATAAAAACTTTGGTTTTAAGATTTGAATGTGTGTTTAAGTACTTTTTGAGCTCATTCAATAATACTGTACTCATATTTCGTTAGCTCATAGATCACCTTTGATGTGCTCTAATGGCCATTTTCCTTATTTTAGGCAGACAGTATGTGTTACTGTCAGTTTAATACAGTTTTTATAATTTTCTGACATTCTTCAACTGACTCCAACATGAAATCATTCTGTTTATCAGACTAGCAATTTTACGCACCCCAAAAATTCCCACTCTTCTTGTAAAGCCATATTGTAAATAGCACAATTTTCACTTTGAGTTTGAGAATTCGTACAATTCTCACATTTTTCAGCTGACTTCTACAATTCAAGTGTCAAAACGTTCTTTACTTAGTGCTTCCTCGCTGTTAGCATTTTAACATTTCAGCTATTTTAGTCACACGACATGAAAAAACACTATAAAAAATGGCCTATTTTGCTAGGTGGTCGCCTGCTAACTGTTAGCATTTTACAACATGGCATGATGTAAAATCACCACAGAACTGTCTTCGGACTTAAAGCGCTTAGTGTGGGCATTTTATAAATGTTTGTCATTTGAAATAGTGCAAACTTAAATGGCATGATGTGAAATCACGACAGTAGCTAGCCGATACACAGCCTTCATGCCAGAGGGTAGCATACTAACTGTTAGCATTTTACCTAATATCCATGATTCTTTTAATAGACTGCATACATGGCATGTTGTACAATCAACGTAGATTGTCTTTTTGGTACCAGCGTGCTATCTTGCTAACTGCTAGCTTGCTAACATTATGGGTGTTTTCGCCTTTCCCCACATGTTAAATACCATATGGTTGGTTGTATGTTTACTAAAAGTATGGAAGCTGTTTTGCAAAAACATGTTCTTTTTTTCCTCCAAAGGCCCTTTCCAGCGACCGTCAGCGCCACCTGCTGAGCCTGCGTAACTACATGCAGCGGTGCACCAACGAGCTGTACTGGATGGACCAGCAAGCTGAGGAGAGAATCAACTACGACTGGAGTGACGCCAATTTGGACTACCCCGCTCGCCAGAGGCAGTATGAGGTGCTTACTACTACTATTTATTGTATTTAATGCTAAAGTTAATATGTTAGAATACTAATGTTAGCATGCTAACAGTTATCATGTGTCAAGTACGTCATATGACTATGACACATGCACGTGCAAAATTAGCAAACAAAGCTAGCATGCTGATGTTAGCAAATGTCACGTACCAAGTTATGACTCTGAAATGTTCGGTTTCAAAATTGGCTAATACAGTTAGCCTGCTAAAGTTAATATGCTAGAATGCTAATGTTAGCGTGCTTACAGTTATGCTGTCACAAGTTAAATGACTGAAGTGTTCAGCTGCAGAATTGGCTAAACGTTGGCACACTAATGTTAGCATTCTAACAGTTAGCGTGTGTCAAGTTAAACGACTCTGAGGTGTTCGGTTGCAAAATTAGTTAAAAAGACAGTACGCTTATGTTAGCATGCAAACAGCATGTGTCAAGTACGTCATATGACTATGAAGCGTATAAATGTAAAAATTAGCTAACGTTAGCATGCTAATGTTAGCATATGTCAAGTACCAAGTTATCACTGAGGTGTTCGGTGGTAAAATTGGCTAAAAGAGTTAGCATGCTAAAGATAAGTTAAATTGGCTCAAAATTTAGCATACTAATGTTAGCATGCTAACAGTTAGCATGTGTCAAGTTAAACGACTCTGAGGTGTTCGGTTGCAAAATTAGTTCAAAAGTTAGCTTACTAATGTTAGCATGCTAATAGTTAGCATGAGTCAAGTTAAATGGTTCGGAAGTTTTTGGCTGCCAATTTGGCTAAAAACTTAGCATGCTAATGTTAGCATGCGTCAAGTTAGATGACTCTGAGGTGTTAGGCTGCAAAGTTAGTTAAAAAGCTAGCACACTAATGTTAGCATGCTAACAGTCAGCATGTGTCAAGTACCAAAATTGGCTAAAAAAAAAGTTTGCATTCTAATGTTATTGCTGTAATGCTGCCTGATGCTAAGCCAATTAGTGGCCATGATACTACACGGTCTGATTGTTTTGGTCTCGTTTAGTGGTTAATACTACAGTATTTTTACTTAGTTTAGCCATTTTTATGCTTGAAAATGCCTAATTTAGGCCTAATGGTTAGAGTGTCCGCCCTGAGATCGGTAGGTCGTGAGTTCAAACCCCGGCCGAGTCATACATAAGACTATAAAATTGGGACCCATTACCTCCCTGTTTGACACTCAGCATCAAGGGTTGGAATTGGGGGTTAAATCACCAAAAATGATTCCCGGGTGCGGCCACCGCTGCTGCTCACTGCTCTCCTCACCTCTCAGGGGGGGATCAAGGGTGTTGGGTCAAATGCAGAGAATAATTTCGCCACACCTAGTGTGTGTGTGACAATCATGGGTATTTTAACTTTAACTTTTTAACTAAAGATAGTTTAGCATGCTAACAGTTAGCATGGTTTTAGTATCTTTAATGTAGAAAACGTTTGGACGCCTTTGATTTAAAAGATGACTCCAAACAAAGTGATCTGGTCCCAACAGAACTTTATTGGCAAATGTCTGGAGAACAAAGAGGCGACGATCACCAAGCTCAACGAAGACGGCGAGAAGATGATTGCTGCAAAGCACCCAGGGGCCAACGTCATCGAGGTAGCATAAATATAAATACCATATATAAATCCAATATTTATTTACACAGCAGCATGTGCAAGAAGATATTTGGATGCTGTTTATCAGGCTCATATGGAGGCGGTGCACGCCGACTGGAAGGAGTACTTGAACCTGCTCATCTGTGAGGAAAACCACCTGAAGCACATGGACGAATACCACAATGTGAGACACACACACAAGCAACAGTTAGATACCAAGTCGATACCAACCAACCTTCCAGCTGTATCCAGCCAGAAGAGCTACATATTAAGTGTGAAAGAGGGGTGTGTCTTGTTATTATTATCATATTTATACGCACAGTATTGTTTGGTTTTATTGTAGGAGGGTAGATCCGCCATCACAAGCCCACCTGGGGGTTTATAGAACACAGATGCTCTTTTTACGATGTAAAATATTGTTGTTATTAAGACCATATTTGTAAGCACAGTATTGTTTGTTTTCATAATAAGAGCGTAAATCCGCCACCGCAAGCCCACCTGGTGGGGTTATAGAACACTGATGCTCTTTTTACAATTTAAAATATTGTTGTTGTTATCAAGATCATATTTATAAGCACAGTGGGCCCCATTCAGCAATACGTTCCTAACTTTTCCTCTTATCTTTCTTCCTAAGTGATTTCCTAAGAGGAGTCCATTCAAATTCATGACGTGTTCTTAAGTGGCCCAATTATTCCCACCTGCTGTTCTTAAATTGCTGAATGCCAAATGGTTAGTGCGTGCGTGCGTGTCTATCACAATTTGCTTATGAACACGCCCTTATTTCCCCAATATGCATAGGTAAACACCCTTAATTCCGTAATTTGCATAGGTAATTGCCCATAATTCCCCATATAAGGGCACAATTCCGGCGGAAAAGAAAGAAAACACAAACAGATTACAGAAGACAAATTTGTATTATCCCGCGGGGGAAATGTCAAAACGTAAGTTTAAGAAAGGGGCGCACTGCCGAAAGTGTTCAGATAAATATTCGTCACTTCGGGGAAATAGGTCGACATGGTCGTGAAATATGCGCTCCCTCCCCAGCGCACAAACTGCGGCATCTTGCAGCACGCGTGTGTGCGTGTGCGTGCGTGCGTGTGTGTGTGTGTGTGTGCGTGCGCACACGGTATTTTGAAATGTCTATATATTGCTCATTTTGCTATAAGTCTGTCTGTCTTATCTATATCTATGTATTTATCTATGTATATCTATCTATCTATCTATCTATCTATCTATCTATCTATCTATCTATCTATCTATCTATCTATCTATCTATCTATCTATCTATCTATCTATCTAACTATCTATATTTGTGTACATTAGAAGGTAACTAATGTACACGAATATACATAGATAGATAGATATCTATCTATATATATCTATCTCTATCTATATATCTATCCATGTATATATATATATATATATATATATATATATATATATATATATATATATATATATATATATATATATATATATATATATATATACTGTATGTATATATATATACATACTGTATATATCTATATACATATATATATATATATATATATATATATATATATATATATACTGTATATATATATAAATATATATCTATGTATCTATATACTGTATATATATACATATATATCTATGTATCTATCTATATACATATATATATATATATATATATATATATATATATATATATATATATATATATATATATATATATATATATATATATATATATATATGTATATATATATATACATGTATATCTATGTATCTATATATATATATATATATATATATATATATATATATATATATATATATATATATATATATATATATATATATATATATATATATATATATATATATATATATATATATGTATGTAGGGCGGCACAGTGGCACAGGGGTTAGTGCATGTGCCTCACAATACGAAGGTCCTGAGTAGTCCTGAGTTCAATCCCGGGCTCGGGATCTCTTTCTGTGTGGAGTTTGCATGTTCTCCCCATGACTGCGTGGGTTCCCTCCGGGTACTCCGGCTTCCTCCCACCTCCAAAGACATGCACCTGGGGATAGGTTGATTGGCAACACTAAATTGGCCCTAATGTGTGAATGTGAGTGTGAATGTTGTCTGTCTATCTGTGTTGGCCCTGTGATGAGGTGGCAACTTGTCCAGGGTGTACACCACCTTCCGCCCGAATGCAGCTGAGATAGGCTCCAGCACCCCCCGCGACTCCAACAGGGACAAGCGGTAGGAAATGGATGGATGGATTTTTATATATATATATATATATATATATATATATATATATGTATCTATCCCTCTATATATATATATATATATATATATATATATATATATATATATATATATATATATATATATATATATATATATATATATATATATATATATATATATATATATATATATATATATATATATATGATATTAATGTAACATTACACAATAGAAGTAAGGGAACTGTCACACTTAAGAATAAATAAGCCACCCTAAGAGTGCTCCAGAGCACTCGTAGATTTTGTTCTTACCTACGAACAAATCCCAGCTAAGAAAACATTGGTGAATACAAAAATCTCTTTAAAAACTTTGTAAGTGGGCCTAAGAACAAAATTTTTTCTTAAGAACGATTGCTGAATGAGGCCCAGAGCGTAAATCCGCAAGCCCACCCGCGGGGTTTAAGAACACTGATGTTCTTTTTACACAGTAAAGTATTGTTTGTTTTGATAATAGGAGCATAGATCCGCCACCACAAGCCCACCTGGGGGGTTATAGATTGCTGACCCTCTTTTTACAATGTAAAATATTGTTGTCATGATCATTTTCATAAGTATTGTTTGTTTTGATCATAGGAGGGTAGATCCGCCACCACAAGCCAACCTAGGAGGTTATAGAAACAATGATGTTCTTTTGTTACCTCTTGGCAGCTCATACCGGCATTTAAATTCTGTTGTTGCAGAGATCTTAAATACTTTTCAACAAAGTAGTACATTGAAAAGTACATGGGTTTTTATTTTTATCAAGGTATCAAATAAATATCAAAAATGATGGAAATTCACATGGACTATGAAACTGTGGTATGGTGACAAGTCTAGTTGCACCTGACCAGATGCACATCCACAGTCAGTCTGCTCACATGTTTCTGTTTAAAAGCGTCTATGTTTGTGTGTTCAGTTCCACAAGGAGGCGCGTGACACCCAAGACCTGCTGAAGCGCTTGGACACTGAGGTCAAGCAGAAGTACAACCCCGAGTTCAAAGATGTGTACCAGATGGAGGCTCTGATCCGAGAGCTGGATGTGAGTTTTGTTATCGCAGCGCCAACATTGTACCCAGGTCCTACGCCCAAACTGTACGTTCTTGCCTCTGCAGGACCAATCCAAGGCCATGCAGCACTTGGACGAGAGGACCAAAGCTCTTCAGAAGCGCGGCCTGCAAGTTTTGCCCCTGAAGTACCGAAGAGAGACTCCCCAAAAGCTTCTTCCCATTGAGTCAATGTGCGAGTTTGACACGGATGAGGTACTTAGACCTGGCGTCATGTTCACACCTGGGAACAGTCCAAACTCTGGTCTTCTGTTCTGGTGTCTGAAATATCAGACACCACTTGAAGGGGAACTACACCTTTTTTTTGTTGCCTATCATTCACAATCCTTATGAAAGATAAGAACACATATGTTTGTCTTTTTGATGCATTCTAAATGTTAAATAAATGCTAACAAAAGTCAGCTAACAATGACGCTAATGGAAGTCGCTCTATTCCGCTTATAAAGAGCTCTAAAAAACATAAAAAAACCTCCATCAAGGTTTTTTATACACGCTGAAAGTGTGTATGTAAAGTAGTAACATTAATAATAATTTGTAATATATACATGATGTGAGTACCGTATTTTTCGGAGTATTAGTCGCTCCGGAGTATAAGTCGCACCGGCCGAAAATGCATAATAAAGAAGGAAAAAAACATAAATAAGTCGCACTGGATATAAGTCGCATTTTTTGGGGAAATTTATTTGATAAAACCCAACACCAAGAATAGACATTTGAAAGGCAATTCAAAATAAATAAAGAATAGTGAACAACAGGCTGAATAAGTGTACGTTATATGACGCATAAATAACCAAGTGCTTGGTAAGTTTACGTAACATATTATGGTAAGAGTCATTCAAATAACTATAACATATAAAACATGCTATACGTTTACCAAACAATCTGTCACTCCTAATCGCTAAATCCGATGAAATCTTATACGTCTAGTCTCTTACGTGAATGAGCTAAATAATATTATTTGATATTTTACGGTAATGTCTTAATAATTTCACACATAAGTCGCTCCTGAGTATAAGTCGCACCCCCGGCCGGCCAAACTATGAAAAAAACTGCGACTTATAGTCCGAAAAATACGGTATATATCTAAAGTAGTAACATTCATAATAACATGTAATATTTACATATTTTGATCGTTTTAAACATATTAATTTCAAAGTATGGAGAACTATCTGGGCTCGGCCTCGCCTTGCTATTGTGAAGTGCATATTGTCCACCTGCGCATGTCACACTTTATTACCTGCCCAAGACCATGGGCCACGGTTTATAAGAACTGTCCGGCAAAACATGTTATTAAATAAAAAAGCTTAACCAACTAGCTAAAAAAAAAAAACATTAAAATTAAAAATTAAAAAAGCTTTACCACCAAGCTAAAAAAAATCCCATTGAAATAAAAAAATATTAAAAAGCTTAACCAACTAGCTAAAAAGCATTAAAATAAAACACATAAATTAAAAAAGCTTAACCACCTAGCGATTGCACAATTTCCTGCTGTGCTACTGCAGTTTGCCGACTTCAAGTCGTAAAAAACAAGACCATGGGCCACGGTTTATAAGAACTTGCCGGCAAAACATGTTATTTCTTAGACTAGCAGATACTACACTGGCATGAACACAAGAGACAATAATGTCTTTCCGCATCAAGAAATGATGGATAAGAATAGACTACAACGCATCGTACGTGCTGCGCAGAAGGTGATTGGCTGCAAGCTCCCATCCCTCCAGGACTCGTTCTCCTCCAGGACCAGGAGGCGTGTGGGTCGGATCACAGCTGACTCTTCTCACCCTGGACACACACTATTCTCACCTCTCCCCTCAGGCAGGAGACTACGCTCCATCCAGACCCACACCTCCCGCCACCTGAACAGTTTTTTCCCCTCGGCCATCAGGCAAATGAACAAGAACTCCTAACAGTAGCTCCTTGAATTCCTTGAATCCCTTCTAAGTCTATCTGATAGCTCAGTCACAGCTCTTTTTATACCAAATATGTGTTATATGTGTTTTATGTCGCACGTTTGCACCAAGAAAAATTCCTAGTTTGTGAACCCGTTCTCAAACAACGGCAATAAAACTATTCTGATTCTGATTCTGATATACGGGTCTAAACTTCTGTATTTTTATCTTGCTTTTGGCATTTATTGATAATTTTGTCCCTCGTCACCATCTGACTGGAAGACGATGACACAAATGACGCCTTGCACTTTTTCATTGGCTGCAGGGGCAAATTGCACGTGGCGGCAGATACAGTCTGCTGCGCAACAACGGAGCCAAGTGGGACGTGAGGGACGCGAGTGGACAGACACTGTCTGCTCCGGCCATCTGCTTCACCATTCCCCCGACCGACGCGGAGGCAGTGGCCATCTCTGACAAGTCAGTTTGTACAATCAGACTTTATTCATTGTCATGGTCTGTCAATTTAGATGCTGCTATAATTTCGCCTTCCAGTGGACAACGCTAGTAATTCAGGTTAAGGACCATTAACTAAACTCTACGAGTCCACAGCATTCATTTATATGACCCGATGCAAACCACCTTCCCCAGTCGTGGTGCAAAAAAATAAAAAACACTAACCAACGCAAAATGTCAACACTCCTGCCCACTGAACTTTGTGCACCATGCCTCATAAAAAAATTCAAAATTTCACCCATTACAAAGCCTGATGGGAAAAATGCAAAACACTCTCGACACAAATTTTTGACCTTTGAGTTCAGCTCATGAAAAATGAGAGCGAAACCAAAAGTGTATATATTCATATTTTTCCACAGTGTATATGGTACTTTTGTAAAGCTGCTAAAGCGAACTCGCAATCAGCTAAATAGTCTCAGTGACTCCACGGGGAAGGTTTTTAGGTCTTTACTGGGGATTATTCAGGAACTGAAACAACACAAAAATAATACCATTGTAAGCTAATCGTGTTGAAACAGACACTTGTACGCATGTTAGCCCAATGCTAACGAAATTAGTACATCCACCCAGCTAAAAAAAAAATGTTTATGTAAAGAAAAATTCATAAGCTTAACCTGGCTAAAAAAAAAAAATTACAATAAAAAATAAAAAACCTTAATCATTTAGCTAAAAAAACATTCAAATAAAAAATTTACATAAAAAAGCTTAACCAGCCAGCTAAAAAAAACAACACATTGAAATAAAAAAATATATAAAAAAGTTTAACCAACTAGCTAAAAAAACATTCAAACAGAACATTTAAATTAAAAAAAGCTTAACCACCTAGCTAAAAGAAATTTGAATAAAATGTTTTAAAAAAATCTCAACCAACTAGCTAAAAAAAACATTGAAATTAAAAAATTAAAAAGCTCAACCACCTAGCTAAAATAACATTAAAAAAAAACATTAAAAAAAGGTTAACGACTTAGCTAAAAAAATATTTTAATAAACATTTTTTTAAAAGCTTAACCACCTAGCTAAAAATAAAACAACCATTGAAATTAGAAATAAAAAAGGCTTAACCATCTAGCTAAAAAAACAAATATTGAAATAAAAAAACTTTCAAACAAAAAAGTTAAATTAAAAAAAGCTTAACCACCTAGCTAAAAAAATTAATAATTAAAATAAATAAAAAAGCTTAACCACCTAGCTAAAAAAACAACATTAAAATTAAAAATTGAAAAGCTTAACCACATAGCTAAAAAAAACATTGAAATAAAACACTTTATTAAAAAAAGTTTAACCACCTAGCTAAAAATATATATTTTGAAAAAAAAAAAAAGCTTAACCACCTAGCTAAAGAAAAGCATTAAAATAAAAAAGCTTAACCACTTAGCTAAACAAAACTTTAATTAAAAAAACATTCAAAAAGCTTAACAACCTAGCTAAAAAAAACCCAATTAGAATAAATAAAAAAGCTTAACCACCTAGCTAAAAAAAAAAACATTAAAATTTAAAATTAAAAACTCTTAACCACATAGCTTAAAAAAAACATTGAAATAAAAAACTTTATTAAAATGAGCTTAACCACCAAGCTAATAAAAATATATTTTGAAAAAAAATTAAAAAGCTTAACCACCTAGCTAAAGAAAAACATTAAAATAAAAAAGCTTAACCACCTAGCTAAAAAGAACTTGAATTAAAAATATTCAAAAAGCTTAACGACCTAGCTCAAAAAAACAACATTAAATGAAAAATAAAAAAAGCTTAACCACCTAGCTAAAAAAAAACATTAAAATTACAAATAAAATAAACTTAACCATCTACCTAAAAAAAATACATTGAAATTAAAAAATAATAAATAAGCTTAACATATTCGCTAAAAAAACATTCAAAGAAAAAAGTTACATTAAAAAAAGCTTAACCACCTAGCTCAAAAAATGTTTATAAAAAAATTAAAAAGCTTAACCACCTACCTAAAAAAAACCATTAAAATAAAAAATAAAAAAAGCTTAACCACCTAGCTAAAAAAAAAACCATTAAAATAAAAAATAAAAAAGCTTAACCACCTAGCTAAAATAAAACATTGAAATTACAAAAAAGAAAAGAAAAAGCTTAACCAACTATTTAAAAAACATTCAAATAAAAAACTTTAATTAAAAATAGCTTAACCACCTAGTTAAAAAAATATATTAAAAAAATTAATGAAAACGCTTAACCAACTAGCTAAAAAACATTAAAATCAAAAATGTAAATCAAAAAAGCTGAACCACCTAGCGATTGCACAATTTCCTGCTGTGCTGCTGCAATTTGCCAACTTCAAGTCGTAAAAAACATTGCAAGAATAACAAAATATCAGCAGTAAAATTACTTGGATAGTAAAATTCATTTCAGTTACCAGCATTTTTTTAGCTATGACAATATAACCAAGAGTCAAAGCTAAAATGAAAGTTTCAAATTTGAATAATGAACAACGTGGATGGATAAAAGTTATTTTCATTTTTAAAGTGTAGTTGACGATGATTTGACATTGCCACTTCATGCTTTGAGCTGTTTCTAAATGTCTCTTTTGGAAAAAAATTGTTTTTTATAACATTATTTATCAACAGATTCAGAATAGCAATAAAAAAAATCATAACAAAATAAAGTAAGCAAGAAACAAGTGGAGAACAAATACAACAAAACAGTCAAGAATGTATGTTTTTTTTTTTCATTGTAAAGGATTTCAGATTGAAATACATTTTATTGTAAATGTAAATTTTTTAAATGTACATTTGTGTACATTTTGAGAAGCATACCAAATAAAATATCATATCGGCAGTAATGTGTTGACAATGAAGTAAAAACAAGTTTGATTGATTAATTAGTGGGAAAAATTGTTCATTAGGATAAAAAAAATGGCTGACTTTTGGTATGTGCGCAAACAGCTCAGTAAATGGGGCAGGGACAATGCCCTAGGCGGAGCGCAATATATGTGACTTGGACCAC
>NC_084736.1:32278960-32306460 GCF_033978785.1 Entelurus aequoreus | reverse complement strand
TGTGTGTATATGTATCAATATATATATATATATATATATATATATATACTGTATATATATTCATATTTATACTGTATATTTGTGCCGTCAGACAAGGAGGAACAGCAGTGCCGCCAGATGATGGCGGGTTTAGACAAGGTTGCCGGCGATATCGACAAACAAGAGAAGGCCATTCAAGCTCGACTGCGCCCCCCGCTGGAGCTGAAGAAGCCACTGCAAGATAGTGCCGACCGCCTGCTGGAATTTAGGGTAAAGCGCCGCGGTCGCACGGTGCAGGTCCCGACCTTCTTTCCTCTTATTGACAAACTGTTCTCCAGGACATTGCCAACGCGGTCCATAGAATCGAGCCAGAGAAGCACACCAAGGTGGAGGAGGCCAGGAAGTTCCTGATCTCCAGCCCGCAAAGTGCCAGCGCGCCCCACCTGCACAGCAAGGTGGACGACGTCAACAGGAAGTACACCTACCTGGAGCAGCTTCTTCAGAGCAGTCAGGACAAGTACGCGGCCAACTTGGCGAGGCTCTTCTCATTGCTCCCCATATTTACATACGCCACATTTGCATGTTTCGCTTTCTTCAGGCTGAAGAACTCCAACCAGCTGGAGAGTTCTCTCCAAAATGGAAAAACTTTGCTGTCCAGCTATGAGAACAGACTGGCCAGAGACGATGTGGCTCCTTCAGACATTCCCTCGCTGGAGAAAACGCAACGAGAACTGGCAGTAAGATATTCTATTCTGTACTGTACAGTAGGTTGGTGTTGGCCCCGCCCCTCACCTAAAGCATGACGACAGGACAAGTCCGAAAGAGATACAGTATTATCTGCTCACAGATGCTACCTGGAGGTTGTTGGAGCACACTGCAGCTTGTACTGGATAAATTACCCAGCCCCCGCTCCTTAATGCTCGGGTCGCACACAGGATTCTCACAGGACCCGCTGTAATAATGTAGTGGTCCGTTCTAACAGACAGACATCCCCTCTTACGAGCCCAAATGAGAAGAACGTAGAAAAGCACACAGACCTCTGCTAGTAGTAAAGAATCCTTTTCAAAAAGTTCTGAATCCAGACGGTGATCCGGATCAACCCCAAAATATAATCACTTGTTCCGTATCCCATCTCGACGTTTCCTGAAAGTTTCATCAAAATCCGCCCATTTCTGCTAGAAACAAACAAATACCATATTTTCCGGACTATAAGGCACACTTAAAATCCTTTTTTCCCCTCAAAATTCGACATTGCACCTTGTAACCCGGTGCGCCTAATGTAAGGAATAATTCTGGTTTTGCTTACTGACCTCGAAGCAATTTTATTTGGTACAAGGTGTAATGATAAGTGTGACCAGTAGATGGCAGTCACACACAAGAGACAGGTGTAGACTGCAATATGATGGCAGTCACACATAAGAGATATGTGTCGACTGCAATATGACTCAAGTAAACAATACCAACATTTTATATGTTCCATTGAAAATATAGAACATTACACACGGCGCTCAAAAATCCATCAAAATGTTTTAGTACGAATTTGGTAAGCTATGAAGCCGTACCACTTGAAGGATTGTCGGCGCATTAAACATACGAGTATTATTATGGTGTGTGTGTATAAGGTAAGACATATTACCTGGCGTTTTGTTTGGCAATGTTATGCAAAACCAACTTTGCTTACCTTCTGGTACCTGCTGATCTGTATTTGGGATCTGCATAAATCCTGAAAATGCGTGTGCGTCCGCCTTTGTAGTGTGTGCCGACACCATAGTCGATAAGCTTTCTTCTTGTTATGGGACATTCATCCTCCGCTGTTGCCATTTCTAATATAAAGTAGTGTAAAGTTCTTACTTATATCTGTCAGTAAACTTGCCATTAAAGCGCTAAAACATACCGGTGTAGTGAGTTTACATTATTCACCCAAGGAACTTTAGTTATTAGAGAGTTCCGGTTGGACGGTTTTTCATGGGACGCGATGAGGTGGCGACTTGTCCAAGGTGTACCCCGCCTTCCGCCCGATTGTAGCTGAGATAGGCTCCAGCGCCCCCCGCGACCCCGAAGGGAATAAGCGGTAGAAAATGGATGGATGGATGGACATTTCACGTTGTTGTTGTTTCCGGATGAGGAGATGCTGCTCCGTTATTGATTGAAGTAAAGTCTCAATGTCATTAAAACAGTTAGCTCCATCTTTTAACACTTCTTCAACTCCCGTCCTTGCACGCTACACCGCAACAACAAAGATGACGGGGAGAAGACGCTGTCGAAAGTGAGCCACGTAAATAAGACCGCCCACAAAATGGCGCATACTGAAGAGACTGTCAGAAAGCGGCTTGAAGATGATCTGTAAAACATAATCTATGCAACATTTTGACCAAAGAACCACCATTACATGTTATGTAGACCACAAGGAAGTCTTTTACATTTAGAAAAAAAAAAAAGATAATAATATGACCCTTTAATGCGCCCTATAATCCGGTGTGCCTTTTGTATGAAAATAGACCTGACTAGACCCGCTCATCGGCAGTGCGCCTTATAATACGGTACATTAAAACCAACTAATTGTCCAGTCATGCTAATAAAAACTTGAAAATGATCTTATTAATGATGAAAAATGATATCTATCTGTGATTAACCGTGATTAATTTTGACCTAACTATGAACAAACAGCGATTAATCACCATTAAATATTTTATCCTTTGACAGCCCTAAAAAAAAATAAAAAAATAAAATAAAATTATATATATATATTATATATATATATATATATATTTATATTTATATTATATATATATATATATATATATATATATATATATATATATATATATATATATATATATATATATATATATATATATATATATATATATATATATATATATATATATATATATATATATATATATATATATATATATATATATATATATATAAAACACTTACTCTTAAGAATTTTTTGGCTGAAACCCTTTTGGATCCCCAGGGCCTTTAACATTCACCACATTTGAGGGTCCCCAAGGGTAATGAAGTCACAACATTTCCCACCACGTTGGGTTTATTTGTGTTTTCTGAAGACCTGCATGTCACGTGTTATGTCGTATTGGACTAATGTCCCTCTCTACACTGGCAGGATATCGCAGGAGACCTGAGGTCCAAAAGGTCCGTGATCAATGAGACGGAGCAGAACCTACGCTTGGCCAAAACCAGCTGTGACCAAATGGCCATCAAGTTCCAAGAGCACTGCCCAGACATTGAGAGGCAGGAAGCTGATGTCCAGAAGCTCAACAAGCGTTTCAACATCCTCAACAATCAGATTGACACCAGGTTAGATGGCCGTGAGAAGAACAGGAAATACCACATCTAGGAAAAAAACAACCCGCAGTTCTCTTTTTCACACTCGTCTGATCGCAGGTCCCAAAGTTTGCAGAGGGCCAAGATGTCGTATGGTAATTATCGCAACGACTACAACAACTTGAACAACTGGCTCTCTCGCATCCCAAACTACGAGCCGTCTGAAACCGACGACGTAAGACAGCTAGAGACCAAACTGAAGAACCAGAGGGTGAGCGTGGTTAGCAACAGGATCACAGCTGTCCCTTCTTTATTGCGGCTAATTGGTCCCAGGCCTGAGCACACAGTAGAATTAATAAATGTACAATAGAAGAATAGAACAGAATAGCTCTATCAAAAATAGTCTATAGGTTCGTGCATTGTCTATTAGCCTGGAGGTTGTTCCGCTAAGCGGTTTTTGGAACAGAGTCAACATCCGAAACAACTTTGAAGAAGTGGCAAGGGGTTTTTCAGGGCGTCTTTTGCTGCACTGGTCTTGCTGGGTTGTTTACAGCAAGGCTTTGCCAAGGCTGTTGTAGAGGGAGTCGAATTGTAGATAAAAATAGTTTTTGGTTCGGCGAGCAAACACAATCCAATGGTTTGTCAGATCCAATTCCGGCTCTTAAATTTTGAGTACAATTTCGCGTTTTTATTGCTACGGTCGTCACCCGGCCACTACAACGCGACCACTGCGTGGAAATATTTAATCACATCCTGGGTTGTTCCTCTTAGTTAGAACTGGGCTTACATGTGCTGAAACCATGGGCGTTCGTTTTTCTGCCAGAACTTGGTCAACTTGACAGGCACAGCTACAACCATTAGTGTGTTGTTAGCATTCCGTGCTGCGTGTCCCGAGTTGTCATTCCACATCGCTCACGGCCAAAGGCTCACCAATGTAATTTGGGGCGTTTGATGTAGCTGATAGCAGTCTTGTTAGCATTAAGTGGCGCGCTAGCACTGGGATGTCTTGCGTTTCGCATTATTGATGAAGCAGGAATTGAAGGTGATTGTCACGGTGACGAAAGTACCAACATTAGCCGCCGGGTTGTTGGCATTGTTCTACTTTAACCATAAAACAGAAGTTCCGCTTGGTGAGTATTTCTACACCACAACATAATAATAGAAAATAAGACAAATACTGTACTGTGATACAATTTAATTTAATGGAGCACTTAATTCAGGCCCAAGTATGTAGAACATGCTTTTAAAATATACGATGTGGTGAAGCTGCAACAATCGAAGGGACGACTGTACCACTAAATGTCGTATAGGATTGGATTGACTGCATAATCTACCTTGTTTGCAGAACTTGCTGTCTGATATTGCAAGGAAGGAATCCGACATGAACAACGTCTCCAAAAATGGCCGACTTTACCAACAGGCTATCAAGGTAAAAAGGTTCTTTCCCACCCTGTCATCGCTACAAATCTTTGTGATAATTCTTTACTGATCGATATTTGAAGGACTATGAGACCGAAACGGAGAAATTCCGATCCATACTGGACCTTGACGATGGACTCGTACCTCAGACGTACAAGAGAAGCAGACTGGAATCACCAGCAATGGTAGTCAAAGCAGAGGTGAGAAAAAAGTTTTTGCCAGACAAACAGTAACGCTTGGAGTGTGAACTCAAATGTACTTGCAACTAACCAGTAGACATCAGAATCAGAATCACAAATACTTTATTAATCCCTGAGGGGAAATTCAGATTTTCAGCACAACCCCATTCAGGGAGACAGAACAGGAACGCTGACGGGTCTGCCAACTTCCCGTGCCCCTTAGAAAGGTGGGAAATAGGTAAACGCTGGGGGGGAGATGAGTAAAATTAGGTTCGGTCTCAGACTGGGCCCTTAGGGAGGGGTCCAGACTGAGACCAAGAAAAAAATAACTTGATACCCATAAGCACACATAAACATGTTAAAAAGAATCCACAAAACTTGCAACAGAGGGGATAGAGGGTAGGGCTGCTGCTATCTAAAGCGCTGCTCAGCTGTCCATCGCCCCTAAGGAATTCAAGCGGTGGCAAAGGCGTGGGGTGGGGGTGGGGGTGTGTGTGCATATGCTCATTGTCCAGGGTGTAGATGTTGTGTCTATAGGCCCGGAGTCGCGCTACGTGCAAAGTTCAACTCCCAGGTGTTGTTGAAGAAGGGGGAGGGGTCAGAGCGGCTATCACAGAGGTGTCCTCGCGGGATGTTTTCAGAACAGCCTCCTTCTGTTGTGAGAAGCGTCAAGGCCATTTGAGGGAGTTGAATCGTAGATAAGGATTGTTGTTTTCCAAGCCAGCAGACATTTAAATGGCTTGTCTAATCTAATCATCCATGCTGGCTCTCAAGTTGATACATTTTCACATTTCAGTAAGCCTCTCAGTGACGTGATACAATTTAGGATTCAGTTCAGAAATGGCCACAGTCTGTTACCACAGCTCGACCCATGCCTTCCATTGTGACGGGCAGCCTTTGGGCTCCTTGAACGGCTAGTACTGGAGAGGAGGGTCCACCAGACAGTCCAACATTGAATTCAGGAGGAGTATTGTGGTTTTCGTCCTGGTTGTTGAACTGTGTACCAGATATATACTCTTGGCAGGGTCGTTGAGGGTTCATGGGAGTTCACCAACCAGTCTATATGTGTTTTGTGGACTTGGAGAAGGCATTAGACCGGGATTTTGTTGACCTGCTCCCTGTATGACGTCAGAGCTCGGTCCTCGTTGTAGGCAATAAGTTGGACTTGTTTCCAGCGAGTGTTGTCTTCGCCAGGGCTGCCCTTTGCCACCGATTCTGTTCATAACTTTTCTGGAAATAATTTCTAAGAGCAATCAGTGGTTGTAGGATTAGGTCTCTGCTTTTTGCAGATGATGCAGTCCTGCTGGCTTAATCTTGAGCCGTAATCTGCTGTTCTCACTAGATTGGTTTGTGAAGCGATTGGAATGAAAATCAAAACCTCCAAGTCCCGGTTTACGGTTCTAGCCTGGAAAAGGGTAGCGTGCCATCTATCTTCGGGTAGGGGATGAGATCCTGCCCCTGTTGGAGGAGTTCAAGTACCTCAGAGTCTTGCCCTCTGAGGTACTGTTGCCCTCACAGATTGTGAGGGCAACAGGTGGATCAGTGCAGGCTCTGCGGTGATACAGACTTATCATCAGTACCAGTGGGAGCTTTAAATTTTCCGGTCGATTTACGTTCCTATCCTCATCTAAGGCCATGAGCGTTGGGTCGTGACGGAAAGGACAAGATCCCAGATACTAGCGGCCGACATTAATTTTTCCCATTGGGTGATGGGGTTCTCCCTGAGAGATCAGATGAGAAGTTCTGTCATTCGGGAGGAACTAAATCTGCTGCTCCTCCACAATGAGAGAAGCCAGATGTGGTGGGTCGGGCATCTGGTCAGTAGACCTCCTGGGTCTCCCTAGGGAGGTGTTTAGGGCATGTCAGACTGGTAGGAGGCCTCGGGATAGACCACTGATGCGGTGGAGAGACAATGTCGCCCAATAGCTGGCCTGGGAACGCCTCGGGATTCTCCAGGAGGAGCTGGGCGAAGTGGCTAAGGACCTCGGATAAACGGAAAAAGATAAACAGATGGACGTTAGCATCTAAGTATACTGTATTTATTATCATTAATATTATATTAGAATATTGTTCTTCCTTAACTATGAAAGCATTTGCACACCACTATATCCAGGAACACGTTTCAATCATGGTCCAGAGATGTCCAGTAAGTAGACAGGGATTTATTCTTCTAATTTTCTAATTCTTTTCTTCTGTTGTGTAATGTGTAAAAACATAAGTCTGCAAACAAACACAGCACTGGATTGACTTCCTTTGCTTTTGCTGACCATGTTAGTGGAACAAATAAGATAATCGGGTAGTTCAACAATTTAAAGTATGCACAAAACCACTACAATTTGAACAAAACTTACATTTGTTTGTTTACTCACATCTACACATGGTTGAAGTAAACCTCTCAGCTGGGTACTGCCATGACTGAAGTTAACATTTTATTCTCCCGCTGCAGGAAGCTGCCATTGAGGCCAAGTTCACTGAGGTAAATGCTGTCAACAAGCAAAGGCTGCAAAACCTTGAGTTCACACACAGCCTTCTCAAACAGGTGAGCTTCTTTTTGCAAATTTCATATTTTATACTTGACCCTAATACTGGCTAAACGTGATCATATTTACTGTATGTTTACCGTGCGGAAAATAAGTAGTTGATCCCCTGCTGATTTGGCTCATTTACCCAAAGATATGAAGAGTCAGAATGTTTACATTAGGTTTAATATAACCGTGAAAGACACAACGTAAAATTAAATAAAGGTTATTAAATAATTTGTGTTTGATGGAAGTAAGTATTATAAATCAAATACAAATAAATGTACAACCTTTTGGGGGGGTTTTTCTTCATTTTTACTATATCTTCTGTCTCTCTTGGTTAGTATAAACAGAAAAATAAATATGAGGTCTTGGAATCTCAGGGTACCTTCCGATACGAGAGGCGATAGGTGGCTCACAATAACGATACAAACTCTGTATTGTGATACTCTAGACTACAATTAGCAATATAAACTATTATATATCCTTTGGTCCTTGGGGTATCAATGTATGTATATTGTGTGTATACTTATATATATATATATATATATATTTATATATATATATACATATATATATATATACATGATATATATATATATTAATACATGTATACAGTAAGTATGTGTATATATGTATGTATGTACATATATATGTACGTACATATGCATGTATGTATGTATGCATTAGGACTGTCAAACAATTACAATTTTTAATCACGATCAATCCCATTGACTGTAGTTAACGCTTGATGCAAGATGTTTATCTTTAATAGGTACACTTTAAACAGGTCATTTTAAAGTTTTTAACAAATGTTCGTTTATTAAACAGTATGCTATTTTAAACAGCTTAACACAGAATGGACACAAACACTCTTTTTAAAGACAGACACACAAACACACACCAACTCTCACACAAATAAGATACATTCTCGTTCACCTGCTTACCCCTTCTGACACAGGCTGAGTTTAAAAAAATAATTATAGTAGAACATTTTAAATATTGCCTGAGAGCGCATCTGGTAAATGCAAAATATGGTAAAGTTTGCCATATTGATATTTTGTCAAAAAAATGTGGACTGTTCACCTGTTTACAAACCGACAAAATCAGCATGAGGTAAAATACTCATATTCTCCACTCTAAACATTGTGTATACGGTACATATTTTGTAACATTAACAAATGTAAATTATTTTTCAGCAACCAGATATCCCATTGATCCAGTCAACAAATGTCCAGTCCGTTAATGCAGCTGCCCCAGGTGGAGAGCTTTGGAGGATCAGGAAGCAGTTGCAAGATGAAATTCAGAGGAGAGAGCAGTTAGACAAAGAAATTGAGACCATCCAGACTGAAATATATGTCCTTGAAGGACAGAGGCCTCAGGATACTGTGGTCAAGAAGGAGCTCATCAAAAAGGTTCCTGACCCTCAGCTAGATGAGGACATCTACAAGATTCAACAGAAGCTTTCGGAGGAACGTCGCACTACCCATGTCCTGGATAATGAGCTTGAGGTACTCAAATTGAAGCTGCGTGGTCTTGATACGGAGGTAAAAGAAGGGGCACAGCAGTACATGGTCAAGGAGGTTCTCCGAATTGAAAGAGACCGTGGTCAGGAAGAGGAGGTGCGCAACCTTAGGGAAGAGTTAGACGAGCTAAGAAGGCAAAAGTTGCTGAAAGATAATGAGATTATTCAGATAAATAAGCAGCTGACAATTCTGGTCGAAGAGAAGAGTAAAGAGCAAGAAGTTATCACCGAAGAAGAGGTCATCAAAGTTCAAAATGATCCCCAACTTGAAACAGAGTACCGACTACTCTTAGACAGGAAGCAGAAAGAAACCGAAGGCAGAAAACAGCTGGAGGACGAATTGAAATTCCTCCAGGAGAAACTGCGCAGGCTGGAAAAGGAGAAATTAATGGCTGAGGAGAAGATTTCCATCAAGGAGGTGCTCAAAGTCGAAAAAGATGTGGCTTTAGAAAGAGAGGTAGAAAACCTTCGGAGGCAATATGAAGATGAAAAATCCAAACGAAGATCATCACAGCGAGAAAAAGCTGATCTCCAGAGGAAGATTACTAGTCTCGAGGAGGAGAAGTCCAAGGTTATCATTCAAGAGAAGATGCGAGAAATCGTCCGCCCGGACCCCAAGGCCGAGAATGAGGTGGCCAACCTGCGTCTTGAACATGTTGAGCAGCAGAGGCGCTATAAAGACGCAGAGCTGCAGCTTAGGACACTGCAAGATGAGCTGACCATGCTCAAAAACAGAGGTCCTCAAATAGAGATCAAGGAGATCATTAAAGAGGTGATCAAATACAAGACAGATCCACAGACAGAAAGGGAACTTGAAAGGCTTCGTAATGAAATTGTTGACAAGACCCACCAGACCGAGAAATCTGAGATGGAGATCCGCCAGCTTAATGACGAAATTCAAAGATGGAGAAACATGAAGCCTCAAGTGCAGACTAAAGAGGTTGTCAACGAAGTTCTGCAGTACAGAGAGGATCCGAAAACGAAGGAGGAGATTGAGGTCCTTAAAAGAAAACTGGCCGATGAACAGTCGAAACGTCTCGAACTTGAGGGAGAGAAGTCGTCCCAAGAGGAAAGGATCAGACTGAGGAAGATAGATCTGTCTCAAGTCCGTGAGAAGGTTGTTCAGCAGGAAGTGGTCAAAATGGAAGAGGATGTTATGCTCAGATCAGAATGTGACACGTTCGTAAACAACATCAACAACGAGCAGAGACAGAAGGAGGCTTTGAAAGCAGAACTGTATCAGCTGCAGAGAATGAAGGCTGACTTAGACCAGCAGCTGGAGGATCTTGAGCGGGAACGCAGAGCGAGGCGTGAGGCTGAATTGGAGATCCAGAGACTTCGGATCATACTTACTGAACTGGAGATGCGGGACAAAGAGAACCGTGAGAAGGTGACTGTCAAACAAAAGGTGGTCCTGCAGCAGGATCCCCAACAGGAGAAGGAACACTCTATCCTTCGACTGCAGCTGGATGAAGAGAGACATAAGCGCGTCCTGCTGGAGAAAGAACTGAATGCTCTGATCCAGCAGCATATCACCCTCGAGAAGATGGATGTGAAGGAAAGAGTTGTTCGCACCGAGAAGGTCCAAGTTGAGAAGGATCCAGAGGCTGAGCATGAGATTGAAAACCTGAAGAGAACTCTGGAAGAGGAGAAACGGAGAAAGAGAGAACTGGACCAAGAATTGGTAACGATCACTTCCAGGCTGTCTGAGATGGAGTTTTCCAACACCAAGTTCACTAAGGAGCTGGTCTACGTCCGAGATGAAAGTAGCCGCTTACAGCAGGAAAATCAAAGGCTGCAGAATGATATTCGCAGGCTTCGTTCTGAGATTGAGATCACCAGCAAGGAGACTCGGCTGATCACTGATTCCGCACCAAGAGAGGATGGCAAGAACCTAGAGTTGAGGCTGGAATCACTACAGAGAGAACTTTCAGAGCTCAGAGGCGTAACGACCAAAAAGGATGACGAGATAGAAAGGCTACAAAAGAATCTGGCAGCTGTGCGAATGAAGAGGGAGCAGAGAGAAAGTCATTTGCGTAGGTCCATCGTCGTTATTGACCCAGATACCGGCAAAGAGATGCGACCGGAAGAGGCTTACAAACTGGGACTGATCGACTGGAAGATGTTCGTCAACCTGCAGAGCCAAGAGTGCGACTGGGAGGAAATCACAGTCAAGGGCCCCAAGGGAGAATCATCTGTTCTCCATGACAGGAAATCAGGGAAAAAGTTCTCCATCGATGATGCCTTGAGTTTTGGCCATATCACAAATCATCAACTTCAGCAGTATATGAACAAACAACTGACCATCCAGGAGTTTGGTGCTTTGGTGTCGGGCAAGAACAAGTAAATACAAAACATGTTGGGCTTTATTCTACACACTAGCTTTTTACTATCTAATGGCTTTGTTTTGTGGTGAACGGGCATTATTGTACTTCCTTGATTCTAAATGCACAACGTATTTATTTTCTTACTAATAATCAAATCTACGAAACTGAAAAAAATATGCAATGATGAATTACTTTCATTTGCTACATTGGGTACAAGGGTGTCAAAAATAAAGGTGCTTTTCTTGATTTTGCCAATGAAGTGCATTAAAACACCAGAATGTTTCCAATATTTGTGGGATTTTGAGGTTACAACTATATGCTCTCAATAAAAGACACATTTAACTGAGTTAAGTGTTTTGTTTTGTTTTTATTTAAAGCATGTTTAGATCACTGAATTATTTTACACCATACTAGAGGTAGAGGTAGGTAGAGTAGCCAAGAATTGTAATAGTGTCGCGGTCACTGGTTTAAAGTCAGTCCACCTGTACCGGTGGTCCAAGAAGATGCAGGCGTGTACAGTTTTTGCCCTAACCGGGGGGTGGGGGGGTAATTGCAATAAACTGTATCAGCAAAGGACCCCATGGTCACCCTTCTACATGCTTTCATTCGAGAGGGCTGGCCTGCCAGGGATCTAAAGCAGTGGTCCCCAACCACCGGGCCACGGCCCGATTCTGGTCCGTGGATCGATTGGTACCGGGGCTGCACAAGAAATTAAAAAATAAAATAAAATAAAAAATATATACTGTTTTTTTTTTAATTTTTTTATTAAATCAACATAAAAAACACAAGATACACTTACAATTAGTGCACCAACCCAAAAAACTTCCCTCCCCCATTTGCACTCATTCACACTCATTCGCACAAAAGGGTTGTTTCTTTCTGTTATTAATATTTCTCATTCCTACATTATATATCAATATAGATCAATACAGTCTGCAGGGATACAGTCCGTAAGCACACATGATTGTTTTTCTTTATGACAAAAAATAAATACCATTACACATCAGCATTATCGCCCCTAAAGTAAGGTGGTGCTTTGACGTCAGGCTGCACAACAACTTTCACTTGTGGCGAACCATCATGCCCGGAGGAAGGGCTCACAGCGGTGGACTGAGGCTGAAAGGCACTTGGCTGGTGCATCATGCTGATGTTGGCAGAGATGTTGAGGTGAGTGACGTCAGTGAGTGTGTGGGCGAGAGAAGAGAGGGAGCGGTAGCGTGAGTGTGGGCGGAAACTAGTTGTTGCGGTGGATTGGCTGTGCGCAGACATTAATAAAGTTACGAGTTGCAACTAATCGCCGGACTCATTATTCACCCTGGAGTCCGGAGCTACGGAGACCCACTGCCGGGTAGAGTGAAGGGTGTTGCCCCCGAGATACATCGGCCCTGGAGGAGTCTCCCCTGCGCCCCTCGACTACGGTCTGGGGAGCCGGAAGCAGGAAAGGTGCAACATTGGCGACCACGAAGGGACTCCCTCACGTAAATGGAACGGCAGTGGTGAGCAAAGGATGATAAAATAAACTGCAGAGGTGAAAGCAAGCAGAAGAATAAGCCGAGAAGCTAATTGTTTGCCTGCGTAAACTAGCCAAGATGGCGGATGCTAGCTGTCGTAGCCCGCGCTATTCAAAGTCCAATCCGTTCGTGACGATGAACGACGGTGATGTGGAAAGGGAAACAGACTATGTGAGCGAAGAAAATGCAAGTTGTTATGGCATTTCTAGCCTGTCATATTGTGCAGATGAGCCTACTGGAGTGATGAATGCAGCGGCCAAGGTGCCACGTGAGCTCATTCGACCCAAGTTCTCAAGCACAAACCCTTTCATTAAGTCCGGGGAGGACAGTGGCTGTCATCAACGCGACGTGGCTGACATTAAAAGTAACCCACGTTTTCACAAACACCAACAAGACAACTTTTTTTCACCACCTGCTGCTATTGCAACGCCACATTCAAATCCCTTTTCCCCGGCGCACCAGGAGAGTTATATCCACAGCACTCCCCAGACATGTGGCCCTCCAGCCCCCACTTTCCCCTGCCTGTATACAACATGCCCTTCTCAGTAGAGTGTCCGCCCTGAGATCGGTAGGTTGGAGTTCAAATCCCAGCCGAGTCATACCAAAGACTACAAAAATGGGACCCATAACATCCCTGCTTGGCACTCAGCAACAAAGGGTTGGATTTGGGGGTTAAATCACCAAAATGATTCCCGGGCGCGGCGCCGCTGCTGCCCACTGCTCCCCAAGGGGATGGGACAAATGCAGAGGACAAATTTCGGCACATCTAGTGTGTGTGTGACAATCATTGGTACTTTAATCGTAATCTTTAATCAATCTAAAGACATTAATTATGGACATTTGCCTGGGCTAGGGCACAGTCAGAGTGTCAAGCTAATGGGCTCTCTTTGCAAAAGTGAGCAGCCATGATTACAAGGAGCTAGGCCATGCTCTGCTCTACATCAGCCTTCTTCAGAGAGTGAGGACGACTATGATCCAAGGGAGAGAGTCCCCACCTTGAGACCCGGCCAGTATGATGGCACCACACCCTGGAAGGAGTTCCTGCACCGGTTTGAGAGTTGTGCTGAAGCTAACTACTGGTCCGTGAAGACAATGGCTGTTCAGCTGAAGTTCTGCCTGGTGGGTGCAGTTGGGGCCATCATCCACAGAAACCCCAGATCAGCCCAGTGGGGCTACTTCCGCCTGGTGGAGGAAATGGAAACTGCATATGGTCCCTCTTCACAGCATGCAGCTGCAGTGGCTATTGAATTAAGGCGACGTACCCGCAAACCGGGTGAAGCTCTTCATGTTTTGAGAGACGACATCTATGAGGGGGTGTCAGTAGCCTATAGCAACAGGACTGATGCTGAGCAGGATGCTATAGGAGTTGAAGTGTTCATTAATGCTTTGGGGGATGTGAACACTGTACAGAAGCTCTTAGAGCAAAACCACCAGACACTAGCCCAAGCATTTGACATTGCCCGTCGTTATGAAACCACAAGGCGAGCAGCATCATATGTGGCCGGCCTCATGCACCCTGGAGCCCGTGACATAGTTGAACGCAGACCCCGTGCTGCCCTAATAAGAGAGGGTACAGAAGAGGAGGAATTAGGGCCTGTTACAGCACCCCCATCAGCTGGTTTTAAGCATGAGTCCCCCAGCTACAGTCACACACAATATAAAGGGAAGAGCCATAAAGACATTAAATGGGATGAGGTGCAGTGTCATAACTGTTCAGGCCTGGGTCACATGAAAAGAAATTGCCCTTCACCAAGAAAAACAGCCAGAGCTCAAGCTTCAACCATGTTCCCCCAAAGCTCAAAGTCTACTATACTTCACCTTAAAGCACAAGGTCATGAAATGAGCATTCACATGGTTGTGTATGGGCTAGAAGTGTGTGCTGTTTTGGACAGTGGAGCGCGGAAAAGTGTTTTCCCTCTGCGTCATTATGACTCTATCCATCTGGATGTCCGTCCTCCACTTCAGTCGTCCGCCGTGGAGACCCTGATCGGTGTTGGGCCTGGCAATATACCTGTGCTTGGTGAAGCTCACATACCTGTCCTGATCAACAACCGTCAGGTGAGCATCTGCTTCCTGGTTGCTGATATAGCTGGGGACGAGGCCCTCCTGGGCCACCCATTCCTAACCCAAGCTCAGGCCCGTCTCGACTTTGGAAATCATCGGATCGTGCTTTTCGGGGAAGAGGTACCTTATTTTGACTCCACAAATAAACCAAAGGCGCACACAGTGAGAGTGGCCCGGACTGTGGTGCTGGAGGCTGGGCAGGAGTATGTGGTAAAAGGCCACATCTTAAAGATCCCATTAAATGAGAATTAATGCTGAGCCCCACTAAAGGCTTCGTTGAAAAGCACAGACTGTTAGTGGCCCGAGTCCTAGTGGACGTTCACCCCCATAAAACCATTCCCCTTCGCATCTTCAATCCCGGCAGCAGTACCGTAACCATCAGAAAGGGGGCCACGGTGGGGTTCCTCCAACCAGCAAAGGTTCTTCAGTCTGCAAACGCTGTGGACTACAAACAGCCTGAACAGGCTGCCAACAACCCTCCCTCTGTTCCCCAGCACCTACAAGATCTCTATGCCGAGAGCGCTACTGAACTTAACAAAGAGGAGCAACTGCAGCTAGCGCAGCTGCTGTGTACTTACAGCAACGTGTTCTCCACCGGATCCGCTGACCTCGGCGGGACCACCCTGGTTCAACATGACATTGTAACCTTGCCAGGCGTCCCGGTCAAACAACCACCACGCCAAATGGCGTCGGAGAAGCAACAGGATGCTGACCAACAGATACAACAGAGCCTGGAGGCAGGATTAGCGCGCCGCAGCAAAAGCAGCTGGGCTTCACCCATAGTGATGGTGCGTAAAAAAGATGGAACGTACCGTCTCTGTATAGACTATAGAGCACTTAGTGACTGCACAGTTAAAGACGCATATCCTCTTCCCCGCATCCAGGATACGCTGGACACCTTCTCTGCTGCCAAGTGGTTCAGCACACTGGACCTTGCGGCCGGCTACTGGCAAGTTGAACTGACCCCGAGAGCATGCAAAGCAGCAGCCTTCTGCACCAAAAATGGACTGTTTGAATGGAATGTCATGCCATTTGGACTGTGTAATGCTCCAGCGACGTTTCAGCGCTTGATGGACCGTGTGCTGGCTGGCATGCAGTGGGAGACCTGCCTTGTATATCTGGATGACGTCATTGTTCTGGGCAGCAACGTGCCACAGATGTTGCAGCGGCTGGGGCAGGTTTTCAGTCGCCTCCACCAGGCTAAACTGAAACTAAAACCGTCAAAATGCTGCCTCTTCCGCCGCCAAGTGGCCTAGTCACGTTGTCTCAGAGAACGGTGTGGCTACCGACCCAGGCAAAGTCCGGAAGGTGCAGGAGTGGCCAACACCATCGTCGCTCAAAGATGTCCGCCGTTTTGTTGGCCTCGCTTCTTACTATCGGAGGTTTATTAAGAACTTTGCTTGTATTGCAGAGCCTCTCCATGCCCTGACCAAGAAACATGTCCAGTTTCGTTGGTCTGAGGAATGCCAGGTGGCATTTGATGATCTCAAAAGTTGGCTAATAACGGCGCCGATCCTGGGGTATCCGCTTGACCAGGGCGACATGATACTGGACACAGACGCCAGCGACGTCGGCATCGGCGCGGTCCTCTCGCAAGTTCAACAAGGTGTGGAACGTGTGCTCGCCTATGGGAGCCGCAAGCTGTCCAAAACTGAACAAAATTACTGCACTACCCGGAGGGAACTGCTAGCCGTGGTGGATTTCACATCCGCCAGTATCTCCTGGGGAGGCGGTTTACTGTTCGCACCGACCACAGTAGCCTCCGGTGGCTCACTAAAATGAAGGAACCTGAGGGGCAACTCGCCAGGTGGCTCGAAAGACTCGGCGAATACAACTTTGAGATCGTCCATCGCCCTGGCCAGCTTCACGGCAACGCAGACAGCCTTTCCCGGAGACCTTGCCGTCAGTCCTGCCCTTGTAAGCTCCAGAACCCTTCTATTCCTCAGTTGAGCGTCAGTCACCAGGCTGTGCAGTGCGACTTGTACTCTGACATCAACCAGGCGATGCTGAGTCCAGTGGGGGTAGTCAAGGCCCCGCCAGCTGACTGGGATAACTTAAAGTCCCCAGAGAAAATATTCCTGACCAAGACAAAAGAAAATAAACTGTTTGGCGGTTGGTCCCTGGAGGAGCTGCGACAAGCCCAGGAAGACGATGCAGACATCGCACCTATCAGGACCTGGCTGACAACCAGTGAAGAACGTCCTGCATGGGTGACAGTCTCACCATGCAGCCCAGCCACAAAACGTATTGGAGCCAGTGGAAACGCCTCTACATCAAAGACAGTATACTAGTGAGACGGTTCTACTGCCTGGACGACACCCAATTCTATCCACAAGTGGTGCTGCCCCACATTTTCCGGGCCGACATCATGAGACAGATACATGACGGACAGGTTGGTGGACATTTTGGGGTTGAGCGCACTGTAGCACGGCTGCAGACTCGGTATTTCTGGTACAGAATGCGGGAGGATGTCGCTCTGTGGTGTAATACCTGCACCAGCTGCGCATCAAAAGCCAGGCCACGGAAGACACCGCAAGCCCCCATGGGTACCGTTCGAGTCGGAGCCCCTATGGAACGCATTGCTTTGGATATTATGGGACCGTTGAATGAAACTGAGCGCAAAAACAGATATGTATTAGTGATACAGGACTATTTTACAAAATGGGTTGAAGCTTTTCCCATTCCTAATGAACAAGCCGTAACTGTGGCTGAAGTGCTTGCCTCTGAGTGGGTGTGTCGCTATGGAGCCCCACAGGCACTGCACAGTGATCAAGGTAGGAACTTCGAGTCGGAGGTGTTCCAAGAAATGTGCGCGCTGTTTGGAATCGACAAAACACACACAACTCCTTTTCGTCCTCAATCTGACGGACAGGTTGAAAGGTTCAACGCCACTCTACAAAAGATCCTGGCCACGACAGCCGAGCGTTGCCACTGGGACTGGGATTTAATGATTCCCTACGCTGTCATGGCCTACAGGGCAACAAAGCACAGTTCAACTGGTTTCACTCCAGACTACATGATGTTTGGCCGGGAAGTGAGCGAGCCAGTGGACCTGGTATCCGGCCTGCCACCGGACCCTGAACCAGCTCCCTCGGGCCCGGCCTTTGTCCAGCACCTTCAAGAGCGGCTAGAGCTGGCGCACCAAATCACCAGAGATGCTCTCGGAGAATCTGTAAAACGTGCAAAGAGACAATATGACAAGAACTGTTACCGCACACATTACCACATTGGTGATGCTGTGTGGTACCTCATCAAAGGAACAAGGCAATCCAAGAACAAAGTGAGGAAGTTCCTCCCGTCTTACGAGGGGACATTCTTTGTGTTGGGTCAGTTGGACGACCTGGTCTATCGAATCCAGAAAGGGCCGAGAACTAAGGTAAAGGTGGTTCACCACGATCAGCTAAAGCCTTATCGCTGCCGTGACCCACTGGACAACACCTAGGTCCTGGAGCAAGCACAGAGCTGGACACCAATGGAGGTGTCACCCCCGGAGGATGTCGATTCTGCTTACTCTTTACTGGGTCTGCCTCAGCTCTTTTCCGGCGCCGACGCTGATGACAGCGGCAGCTACCCATCATTGGATCCAGCCATGGGTATCCCTGTGGCTTCTCACCCTTTCACCACTCAGCTTGGCTCTCCCGTTCCGGTGGACTTAGAGGACAGTGGGGGTGGTGCAGCAGTGTCGCATCCTCAGAACCCTCGTTCCCAAAGGCCCCACCGTAGACGTAGATCACCAGCAAAGTTTGGTGAGTGGGTGGCTCACTGAGTGCTGAATTCATGTACAGTAAAAAAAAAAAAAAAAAAAGGGGTTGCTTACTGCCTTATGTTTTGTATTTCCCTTTAGAAGGCAAAAAGGTTTTATAGTTTTTTTTTTACTGTATGACCTGTTCAAGCTAATAGTATTTTTCTATACGTAAAAAAAAAGAAAAGAGGCAACTTGACAATGGTTGGTGTATGCACAATGCGTAATAGGCAATTGGTGTATTTTTCTGTGAATATTTGGAGTTATTACAGGGGACTCAGTTACAGTTACACTTAAAAATGCTAATTGCTTCTCCTCCCAAATTGTAGCCTGAGTATTGGACATGCTAATGTTTCTTTTAGAGCTGTTTTGCTCAACTGTAATGCGTGCACTAAACACATGGGCTGTTGAACTGTTGCAATTGCACTACAAGCTACATTATTGCACCCCCTTTAAGTTGATTCCTACTAGTCATGTTGCATCCTTTCAATTGTATTGAATGTATATGGAACTGTATGTCTGTATGGAAATGTCAGTGTTTATTACTATGCTGGAGTGAAATTGTGTTTTAATTGTCATCCAGAGTGGGGGTAGTGTTATGAGAGTAGCCTATGTGTGTGTGGCCCTTTAACTGCTGCGAGGTGAGTGACGTCAGTGAGTGTGTGGGCGAGAGAAGAGAGGGAGCGGTAGCGTGAGTGTGGGCGGAAACTAGTTGTTGTGGTGGATTGGCTGTGCGCAGACATGAATAAAGTTATGAGTTGCAACTAATCGCCGGACTCATTATTCACCCTGGAGTCCGGAGCTACGGAGACCCACTGCCGGGTAGAGTGAAGGGTGTTGCCCCCGAGATACATCGGCCCTGGAGGAGTCTCCCCTGCGCCCCTCGACTACGGTCTGGGGAGCCGGAAGCAGGAAAGGTGCAACAATATGAAATATATATGAAATACTCGAGTTGGTGAATTCTAGCTGTAAATAACCCCCCCCCCCACCCCCCTCCACCCCCCCCCCCCCCCCCCCCCATTTTTTTTCTTTCCATGATGGCAGGTGAGGCCAACTATATATCAACTAAAGCCCACACTTAAACTTTCCACATGCAAGATTGAATCTATTGTAACCTATTTTTATGGGCTTTCCTCTTTGTGATGTTAATTCCTGTTACACGCTGTTATACAGTATATGCCTTGCGCTCTTATTTTGAAGGCGCTAAGAGCGGAAGTGATGACACGTAGGAGTGGAGCTGAGGTTTTTGAAAGAAGGTAAATAAAGTGGTCCTCGTGTAAACTGAAGCCTCCGTGTTTATTATTTTGTAGTTTCATACAGTATATGCGACATCTATAAACCCTCGGTTACACTATTTAAAAAAGTTATTTAATAAGAAGCCAAAAAGTGCAAAAACAATAATGTTCATGTTGGAGGAGTTGTGAATGACCGCAGGGCCACAACATTAGGTACACCTGCAGACTGCAGCACGGATTTCATATTTCATTCATTCACAACTCCTCCAACACGAACATTATTGTTTTTGCACTTTTTGGCTTCTTATTAAATAACTTTTTTAAATAGATTAAATCTTGCACGTGGAAAGTTTAAGTGTGGACTTTAGTTGATATAACACGTGTTATAACACGTGTTACCCCCTGACAGGAGTACTCCTGTCAGGGGGTGCATTCTACGACGGGAGTGCATTAATCCAGCACAACAGCGGGGCATGGACTTCATTTATAAGTAAAGGTAAGACCATAATAAAGTTTTTTTTAAATTAAATATGCTTTTTTGTGTGCTACAGTTTGTATGTGTAAAGTTAAAGTTAAGTTAAAGTACCAGTGATTGTCACACACACACTAGGTGTGGTGAAATTTGTCCTCTGCATTTGACCCACCCCTTGTTCACCCCCTGGGAGGCGAGGGGAGCAGTGGGCAGCAGCGGCGCCGCGCCCAGGAATAATTTTTGGTGATTTAATATGGCGTCACATTAGTACCAAAAATCCAAGCGCGTAAAAACTGTTATCGCGCGCTGATTCTCTACTTCGTGCGCGCGCGCGACACCCTTTTGCGCGCGCGTGGTGCCTTTGTGCGTGCGCGCGGTGCCTTTCTGCGCGTGCGCTGTCTCGGTCTGTGCGCTGTCATGTTTCATTTTGGTACTTTGGGGGCGGGCATGCCCCCAAAGTACCCCTTCTTTCTGATTGGCTTTGAAAAAAAAAAAAACAAGACAAAAAAAGAAAAAGAAAAATACAACTTTAAGTAGGTTGTACAAAAAGGCAGATGAAGTGAAACTATAGCAATGCCTTTCTTTACGCTCTCTCATGCACACAGATACTCATGTTATGAGAAGTATATTGTTTCAAAAATATTAACATTAATTGTTGATATTTTAAACATCTTTCAGATTACATTGCTCGAATTCTAAAACCACTTTACTACACAAATATTAGGCCCAATGTGCAGGATTATTCTATTAGTATTAGTTATTTTTATGTTTTATCATATCTTAGCTTATTTTTATGTTTTATCATATCTTAGCCTATTTTTATATGGTCTTATTATATTTATAGTTCAGTTTTTATTGTATTTTATTTTATTTTATAGTTTTTCATATTGTAATTCATTTTTATGTTTGATTATATCTTATCTTATTTCATATTATTTTTGGACTTTTACCTGATGTGTATTTTAATTATTTGTAGCTATTGTCATTGTGTTGTTATTATTATTGTTGTTGTTGTTGTTTGTTTATTTTTATGTACATGTTTGACTGTCTTCATGGGGTGTGGGTGTTATTTCTCATTTTGTTTTTAACTATGTAAAGCACTTTGAGCTGCATTTTAAATATATGAAAAGTGCTTTATAAATAAAAATGTATTATTATTATTTTTAGTAATAGTACCCTTACTTACCTCTTTTTCAGCCAACATTTTTTTATCCACTTCTTCCTCCGTAAATCTTGATACATATTGACGATGACCCGCCCTGCTATACTTCTGATTGCTCAAAGCCAATCAGAAAGAAGGGGCGGTCTAAGCATGCCCGCCCCCAAAGTACCAAAATGAAACATGACAGCGCACAGACCGAGACAGCGCGCGCGCAGAAAGGCACCGCGCGCGCGCAAAACGAGACAGCGCGCGCGCAGAAAGGCACCGCGCGCACGCAAGAAGGCGCCGCGCGCGCGCACAAAGGCACCACGCGCGCGCAAAAGGGTGTCGCGCGCGCGCACGAAGTGGAGAATCAGCGCGCGATAACAGTTTTTACGCGCTTGGATTTTTTGTACTAATGTGACGCCATAATTTAACCCCCAATTCCAACCCTTGATGCTGAGTGCCAAGCAGGGAAGAATGCTGGTATGAGCTTTTAAACATAATCCGTTAACTGCTGCCAATCAAATGGTGAATAAGATACTCTTTAGGGTTCATATGTTTGTAAATCTGACTGTGATGAAGTCAGTGCCTCACCAGCCATGAACCTCACCGCACGTCACTGATATATATATATATGAAATACTTGACTTGGTGAATTCTAGCTGTAAATATACCCCTCCCCTCTTAACCACGCCCCCAACCACGCTCAGTATAATAAGCTATCGATGTATTGTGACTAGGGATGATACTCGAAACCGGTTTTCCCGGTTGTTCGATAAGAAAAGAACCGAGTCCTCGGACTCGAATCCCTTTTTGAGAACCGGTACCCGTTATCGAGACCACTATAGTAAAGAAAAAGAGTTGGTTCTTTATTCGAATCCCTCGGAACGAATCCCATCCCGACCAGAAATGCCCCTTGAGACATCACAAGAATTTACGTCATGTAGCTCAGTCATTAGGCGCAGATAGGGAAAGCAGGAAAAACAATGGAATAATAAAGTTCAAAACAAAAGGTATAATCCAATGAATAACTTTACTGAGAGATTTGAGCAGGGTACAAACACATGACGAACACTTTTACGACCAACCGGAAACATAGCAACCAGGCTAGCAACGCACCTCCTTTACGGCAGCTGTCACAACGTTCTTAAAGCAACCGCAGCACATACATACATATATATATATATACAACATATATGACATCTCCCTTTTTCAACTTTTGTTTTTCTTTCCTTGTAAACAAAACAAAATCACACTGTATATGTGTTGTCTGTCTAATTATAAATAATGCAGACGAGGCGTGTTGGCTGAGTTCTTGACGTTTACTTTCACGGGTGACGACATGCAACAACACTTTTCGGGGCTACCGCGCATGCTCGTCACTCCCGTTGCATGCTGGGTAGTGTAGTCGTTATATTCCCTAGCTCATAACATCACATCTTTCCCCCTATAAAGAAAGATTTTAACTCAATAAAGTGTATTTCTTTTTTTAGCTTTAACTTTTCATTTTTTAGCATTGTAACCACATTTGCAAACAACTTTTCTCTTCATAGAATTTTCTTTCAATAAAGAAATAAAGTGCAAAAATGTCAAAGCATCATAACAAACAGTTATGTCAAATAGCAGCAGAAGTGCACTTTTTGGAGAGCTGTATTATTTTCAGTTTTGTGCCCAAGGGACTGATTTTATTTAACACTATAGTATTATTTATACACATATAGTGATCACAGAGACAGGTTGTTTTTGTGTTACTGTATATATTTGTTTTTCTGAAAAATCCCATTTAATATACTTTGGGTAACAACAATCAATATATATATATTTTTTTTTTAGGGTGGTAACAGTCAATATTTATTTATTTATTAGATTTAATTTTTTTCTTATATAATAAAAGTGAGCTTTTGTTAAACCAAATATTGTTTGTTTTTTTCCATATACAACAACCTATCTGGACTCGATAAGAGAATCGATAAGGAATCGGTTCGATAAGAGGATTCGATAATAGGCTCGAACTCGATAATTTCTTATCAAACATCATCCCTAATTGTGACGACATAATTTTTTTACCTGTCACATGTTAACTCCTGTCTTCTTTATATCAATAATGTCATCACTGAATATGGCTGTTTATCAGGGTATAAAGTTAATTGGGACAAATGTGACATATTACCACTTAATAAACACTGCAAGAAATTACAAGTTCAGAACTCCAAAATTAAATTGTATTGCATTATTATGGTATTGTTGTGTATTGTTTTGAAAAAAAAAAAAAAAAAAAATCGTTTTTGAATCGAGAATCGTTTTGAATTGAAAAAAAAAAATCGATTTTGAATCGAATTGTGACCCCTCGAATCGATTTTCAATCGAATCGTGGGACACTCAAAGATTCCCAGCCCTAGCTAGTATGGTCTCAAGGTTGGCAAGTATGCATACTTTTTACTTTTACTTGAGTATTTTTGTGAAGGAATGCTACTATTACTTTTATTACATTGACTTTTATTCTTATCGCTACATTTATTCCTATCATTGTTGTATTCATTTATAAGCTGTAGATTAGTGCTGGCAAAGATGTATTCACTTGGCTAGTTAGGGAGACCTGTGTCACATGACTCTGTTTCACCAATCCAACGTAAGTAAGCACCAGGGACCTTTGACTCCAATTCACCAATCAAACGGAGCCTGGCAGTCACATGGCTGCACTCAAACTACACGCAGTAAAAAGTGACATGTTCTTCAATGTTTACTTACAAAGTATGAAAAAGAACATTTATGTCATCTTGTGTGTCAATAGAAATGCTCGCATGTCAGCCTACAAGAATTCCACATCCAACTAGAGAAAACATGTTTTTTTAGGTTTTAGCTAGCATATGCTAACATTAGCCCTGTTATAACGTCATAAGTGACTGTAAAATGTGCATCTTTTGTACTGCATGCTGTAGTGGTGTCTCTCAGTGTATTACCCACACACACACACATGCACACGCACACACACGCACACACATTCTTGTATTTATTACCTTCTTGAGACCTCTTTAGGACCGCCATTTTTAGATGTATAAAGATTTGTATATTTGTTTCCCTGTGGAGGTTGGATGCAGAGGATTTGCTGCCCGTTCCTTGGTCAGAGCCTTCAGCAGCTTGGGCATCGATGGAGAGAGAAAGAGGAGAGCCATCCGCAGTACCACCGAAGCGGCGGAAAGGGCCTCGAGATGGTTGTGGCTCAAAAGAGGAGATCCTTGGTGTCATGGTAGCTAGCTAGCCGTTTGGACACAAGCCGGGGGATTTGATCATCCCCAACCGGGGCGTATGACCAGTTGAGAGACCCGAAACGCCCGGTGAATCCAAGAGGTCACTGAGGATGTGTCCAGACTAAGCATCAGTAGATGTATGTACACAGCGAATACCCTGAGCGATCAGTGACAGCCAGGAAAGACTGGATGACAACCATGAAGAGTGTGGTGACTACTGGAGAGTCAGTGACATCCCGGAGAGACGGCAACCGGGGCAGAAAGGGTCGGCAACCCAATTTGCATCCTCTGTGAGGAGGAACCCAACCAAGCTACGATGAACCTAAAGGAAAAATACCTCCAGGGGAGCCCGAGAGGGGGGGAGGATGAGCACCCCAGTCGGACGGACTTAACGTTAACAGACCTAGGCAACGGACAAACGACTATGAGCGCGCAGTGTACATGCGGTAAAGTCTGCAAGAACATCCATGGCTTAAAGATCCACCAAGCGAGGAAGAAGTGCCTGATGGGAGCAGAAGCAACACAACCCACAGGTGTTACACCTGGTGAGACACAGGAGGTGCCAGGCCCGGAGTCACCCCATAGTGCCCAGAACCTCCATGTGTTGCAAACTAATCCCTCGAGCATCAAGTCTGAACATAGGCGGATCAAGTGGCCTGCAGCTAGCATGACCTCCCTCTGGAAGCAACTCGAGCACTTGAGTATTTTTATGATTGAATACTTACTCTTATTCAAGTAATTATTTGGATGACTATATTTTACTTTTACTTGAATCATCCATCTATCAATCCATTTTCTACCGCTTGTCCCTTTAGGGGTCGCGGGGGGTCGCTGGAGCCTATCTCAGCTGCATTCGGGTGGAAGGCGGGGTACACCCTGGACAAGTCGCCACTTCATCACAGGGCCAACACAGATAGACAGTCATATTACTCTGAAATACCGGTATCTATTTTTAGGCTTTTTTACCCGCCTCTGTCTACACACCGACTTAAACAAATTGAAAAACTTATTCTGGTGTTACCATTTAGTGGTCAATTGTACGGAATATGTACTTTACTGTATAATCTACTAATAAAAGTTTCAATCAATCAAAAAAAATAGAGTATTACCCTCATACTTGCCAACCCTCCTGAATTTTCCGGGAGACTCCCGAAATTCAGCGCCTCTCCCGAAAACCTCCCGGGACAAATATTCTCCCGAAAATCTCCTGATTTATAGCCAAAGCTGGAGGCCACGCCCCCTCCAGCTCCATGCGGACCTGAGTGACGTGTCGACAGCCTGTTCTCACGTCTGCTTTCCCACGATATAAACAGCGTGCCTGCCCAATCACGTTATAACATCTACGGCTTTTAGAGAGTGCACAACTGCGCACACAACAAGGAGACGAAGCAGAAGAACGAGGAAGATATAGCCATGGCGACGCCGACGACGAATAAGATGAATAAATACGCTTGTAAGTTCCAAAACGAATGGAAACAAGAATTTCAGTTTATCCAGGACAGTTCGAAGGCGAAGGGGTATGCTGCCAGTAAATTTTGTAGATCAGACTTCTTCGTTGAACACGGTGGCCGAACGGATATACCCAGTCATGAACGGTCAGCGAAGCACAAAGCGGCGGCAACGCAGCACCGGTCCCAGCCCAGTATTATGGGCCACCTCGCTAAATGGAGATCCGATGGTGTAACATATGCCGAGACAAAGATGGCTATGCTGATAGCTGGAAGCAACTTCCCGTTCTCATTTGCGGATGTCTTCAACAAATCCGTGAAGGATATGTCCCGTATTCAGAGATCGCTCGCCAGTACGCAAATGGCAGAACAAAGGCTACTCAAATAGTGAAAGGTAAGGGTTGTTTTGTTTTTTTTAGTAAGTAAGCAGCAAGCACAGTACAGTTAGTAGAACAACTGTGTTTTCATTACTGTGTATTTAGTATGTATGTAGTATATAAGGCTGTGCTTCTGGCTGCAAAGCATTGCACTTTCAAGTACAACAATGAGTAGATGAGTGTTATGTGTGTGTATATGTGTAAATAAATGAACACTGAAACTCAAGCTTTTATTTTATTTTTATATATATATATATATATATATATATATATATATATATATATATATATATATATATAAAATAAAATAAATATATATATATATAGCTATAATTCACTGAATTATGAATTTCTTATATATATATATATATATATATATATATATATATATATATATATATATATATATATATATATATATATATATATATATGAAATACTTGACTTAGTGAATTCTAGCTGTCTTAACCACGCCCCCAACCACGCCCCGAAATCGGAGGTCTCAAGGTTGGCAAGTATGAATACCCTGCTAGCACTTTGCCCCTACTAGCTTAAGCTTGCCGTAGCTCAAAAGGTTGAGACGTCACAGTGCCTGCGTCTCTCAGCCAATGGCGGAAGCTGCTTGGGGAGGAAAGGCGGGGTTTGTCCTCGTGATTAGTGGGCGTGTGATGTGTTGTCTTCCCCCCTCATTCGTTGCGACGTTTTATTAGACTTGCAAGATGGCGACGGTGCATCTGAGAATCGGAGACCTAGTGTGGTAAGATAACATTTAAACGTTTAAAGGGGCGTCTTATCTGCGTACTTCTGCCCACACGTGTCAATTTAGCGTCGTTTTCCGTTCGTGCGCTGTCAAAATTGGTAAGTATTCGCACTAACCGAATGCAATATCCTAAAAGCGTTGGCATCAACAACCCAAACAAATAGTTAGCCATACTTGCTAACATTAGCACACAGTCGACAAGGCGTTCCGATAACTCACTTATTAATAGTTTTATGGATGTTACTCAGTTGTTTAGAGCA